>NW_003852667.1:320117-379316 GCF_000181295.1 Otolemur garnettii | reverse complement strand
TTGTTGTTTGGCGGGTCCGGGCTGGGGATTCGAACCTGCCACCTTAGGTGTACGTGGCTGGCGCCTTAGCCGGTTGAGCTATAGGCGCCGAGCCTAAACTTTCATTCTTTGCACATGATATGATTGTACATCTGGAAAACACCAGAGATTTGACTACAAAACTCTTAGAAGTGATCGAGGAATACAGCAACGTCTCAGGTTATAAAACCAACACTCATAAATTGGTAGCCTTTATATACCAATAACAGTCAAACTGAAAAAATAGTCAAGGACTCTATTCCATTCACAGTAGTGCTAAAGAAGATGAAATATTTGAGAGTTTACCTAACAAAGGATGTGAAAGATCTCTATAAAGAAAACTATGAAACTCTAAGAAAAGAAATAACTGAAGATGTTAACAAATGGAAAAACATATCATGCTCATGGCTAGGAAGAATCAACATTGTTAAAATGTGCATACTACCCAAAGCAGTATATAATTTTAATGCAATACCTATTAAAGCTCCACTGTCATACTTTAAAAATCTTGAAAAAAATAAAATGTCATTTTATATGGAATCAGGAAAAAAACTCCAAATAGCCAAGACATTACTCAAAAATAAAAACAAAGCAGGAGGAATCACACTACCTGACCTCAGACTGTACTATAAATCGATAGTGATCAAATCTGCATGCTACCAGCACAAAAACAGAGAGGTAGATGTATGGAAAAGAATAGAGAACCATGAGATGAACCCAGCTACTTACCATTATTTGATCTTTGACAAGCCAATTAAAAACATTCAGTGGGGAAAAGACTCCCAATTTAACACATGGTGCTGGCTGAACTGGTTGGTGACCTGTAGAAGACTGAAACTGGACCCACACCTTTCATCATTAACTAAGATAGACTCTCACTGGATTAAAGATTTAAACTTTAGACATGAAACTATAAAAATACTAGAAGAAAGTATAGGGAAAACTCTAAATGTATTAGCAAGAAAAGAACAAGTGATCCCATCTCAGGGTGGGCAAGGGACTTGAAAAGAAACTTCTCCAAACAAGACTGGCACATGGCCTACAGACATGAAAAAATGCTCATCATTCTGAATCATGAGAGAAATGCAATCAAAACTACTTTGAGATATCATCTAACTCCAGTAAGGTTAGCCCACATCATAATATTTCAAAGCCAGAGATGTTGGCGTGAATGCAAAGAAATGGGAACACTTCTACACTGCTGGTGGGAATGCAAACTAATACGTTCCTTTTGGAAAGCTTTTTGGAGAACACTTAGGTCATCTAAAAATACACCTACCATTCGATCCTACAATTCCTCTACTAAGTATATATTCAGAAGACCAAAAGTTACATTATAACAAGGATATTTGTACCAGAATGTTTATTGCAGTTCAATTCATAATAGCTAAGTCATGGAAGAATCTCAATTCATAATAGCTAAGTCATGGAAGAATACCTATCGACCCAAGAATGGATTAAAAAATTGTGATATATGTATCCCATGTAATATTATGCAACCTTAAAGAAAGATGGAGACTTTACCTCTTTCATGTTTATGTGGATAGAGCTGTAACATATGTTTCTTAGCAAAATATCTCAAAAATGGAAGGAAAAGTATCCAATGTACTCAACCCTACTATTAAACCAATTTATAGCTTTCATATGAAAGCTATGACCCAATTATAGACCATGAATATGGGGAAAGGAGAAAAGGAGGGGAGCGGGAATGAGAGGATGGGTAGAGGGAGGGTAATTGTTTGGACCCCACCTTTGGTGCATCTTACAAGAGTACATGTGAAATTTACTAAATGTAGAATATAAATGTCTTAACACATAACTAAGAAAAATACTGTGAAGGCTATTTTAACCAGTTTGATGAAAATATTTCAAATTGTATATAAAACCAGCACATTGTACCCCATGATTTCATTAATGTACACAGCTATTTTATTAAAAAAATTGGCCTAGGTTAATTTTTTTATGAGTAGGACCCCTTGGCAATTGAAGCAACATCAAAATTATATTACTAGCATTTGTTAAAACTAAACTATTTCTGCACAACCATGAGCACTGTAAAAAAAGCAAAGAGATAGCCTGCAGAATGGGAAAAGATATTTGTATGTTATGCTTCTGACAACCAACATCTTTTCATTGGAACAGTTAGACTATTTAAATCCAAATTTATTATTGATATGTGAGATACTGTTCCAATGATCAACTTCATTGTTACCTAGTTGCTTTGCATTCATCATTGTATTATTGTGTCAGGGCCCGGGACTAGCCAGATCTTGGGCCTTGCTTAGGTAGGTTCTGGACACAGACTGCTAAGCTACCTTGCTCACGAACACTTTCTCTTAGGTGCCCAAGGGCTTTCTACCTTAGCTGGAGAGAAAGAGAGTGTGTGTGTCTTAGAGAGAGTAAAGCAGTCTTATCAGCATAGATAGATCTCAGTCTTTGGCAGAACTTGGTAATCTTCAGCAGAGAGACACTATCCTGGCATTCTGAAGGCAGGAGAGAAGAAAGAGTAAGCGAGTCCATGATAGAAAGTGCATGCTCCCCAACTTCCTTCTTCTACAGCCTAATGTATGGCTGATCTCGTGCCTCTCAACACCACAGGTGTAGAGACTGCCAATTCACCAATGCTCTCATCTCATGAGCTCTCTCATGCTTGTTAGAACTAAATCCCTCTCCATGCCCTTCTCACCAAGGTATTCCATCATTGAGCTACACAGGTATTTCTTATAACTGTCATTCCTCCTAGCCATAGGCTATATGGGCTACTACATTATTGTTTTATAAGTCCTATTAGTTTTATACTTTTAAGTGTTTTTATACTGGTGAGTATAAACTTTTCATACCGATGTTTAAAAGCCTTTTAAGCATTTCTTGCGGGGCTGATCTAGTGGTGATAAAATTCCCTCAGCATTTGCTTATCTGGCAAAGACTTAATTTCTCTTTCATTTATGAAACATAGTTTTATTGGATGGAAAATTCTTGCCTGACAAATTACCTTGCTTAATAAGGCTAAAGAGAAAATGTAGGGGCAAGATGGCTGACTAGAGAGAGCTTTTGTCAGAAGGTCCCATCTAGAAGGAGAAAAACTAGACTGAAGTAAACTCAGAGTAATTGAAATTGTGTGTGGGCAAAGGTTAGATCACAAGGAGAAGAAATTAAGACATTCAATAACCCCATTGAGACAAAAAGTGAGGATGAAGATAAGAAAGAGGAATGGAGAGAGCAGAGACAGTTATGGAATGGACCAGACTTGGAGGTACCTGGAGCCTTATAGAAAGGTAAGAGGGACCTCCTTCCCCTACCCCTGGGCTTTCCATGGGCAGTGAACCACAAGATCTCTCACCCATAGGAGAGTACCACAAGGGACCAAAGAGCCATCTATCCTACAGCTAGACTTATCCTCTTCTGGGTCGCCCTCCTATCTGACTGAATAGTGGACAATTTTGGCTCGAGTAGGTTTGTAGCTACGGACCATTCTACTTTGTCTTTGGTTATAAGATAGAGCGCTACCTACTAAGGTCTGCTTCCCTCTGCACAAGATATCTGGAATTCTAGCATAGCTCAGAAAGTCTGGAAGGGCCACCCATACCCAGGCACCAGAAAGGCAAAGGAACTTTGGACCTTACCCAGGCCCCATAGCAACCACAGAAGTAAGGGTTAGAGTTTACTTTCTCTCTCACCAGCAACCAGAAGGATCTATAGCTGGCTGTAAAAGGAAAGGAAGATAGGCCCTGTCTCCCACCACACCAGAAGGAAACTCAGAGGGTCCTCTGCACTGTGTGGCCCAGTGAACTGGGAGTGTCCCACACACTACTGCAGGAGGAAACTGTGTCTCAACTACACTAACATTGGTAAGGCAGGGTCTTGGTGGACTCTGCCTCCTGCTGGGAGGATCTTTCTCTATCCTGTAGAGTGGCTCAAACTGGCTTCTGTGCACTCCTCCTGGAGGTTCTGCCACCAGCTCTGCTCCTAGCAGCTTGGACAGAGGAGAGTTTAGCCTTGGGAGACCATACTCTGGGAAATCATGGGACGCATATGGCAAGCTACAGAGTCCCTACCTCCATCCACAAGCAAAATCTGCAATTTTTTTAATATGTTGTGGGTAGGACTGACACTGCATTTGGAACATTATCTCCTGCTATCTGGGAGCCACTCCCAGCCTAGGAACATGTCCTGGAGGTCTTACACCAGCTCTAAGCCAGCCAGCTTATAGAAAACAAGGCTGGTCTTCAGGGACTCTCACAAGGTGTAGCCCTGAAAGGGTGCTTTGGGAGGCTGTATGTGGGGAAGGCCATATGTGGGAAAGGCCACAGGTATAAGTAGAAGCTCATTTAAACAATCAGTAGTGAAGGGGAGCAGTGAGCTCCATATCCTGGGGCTTCTGAATCTGATTTCACCCCACACTTAAAACCCTGAAGAGCAGATCAGGATAACAAACACTGCTGCATCATATTATATAGACAGTCCCTGGAAAGGGCACAGTGAGCTCCATGTCCTGGGCCCTTGGAACTTACACCATCCAGCTTGTTTTAGTATCCAAATAGTACAAAATTCTTGCCGAGTAGGCAAACTGTGTAAAAAGCAGCTGCTTTGCTCTGGCAGGTCCTGGAAGGGTTGGGGCAAGCTACACATCCTGGAGCTGCCCCTGCCTCCGAACTTAACATCGTCCCTCAGATGAGGCATTAAGTCCATCCTAAAATTGAGAGCCAAGGGAGATGCAGTAGATCTGTGACACAGAGCAGCTTGGAGGCAGTGAATAACAGCTCTTCAAGTCTGTGATAAAAAATGATCTCCAATAAAACTAAATTGAAAAAAATGGGAAAGAAGCAGAATAGAAAGATTAAAAGGTTGAAGAGGCAAAGCCTGAAGAATTTGTAGTAGAAAATGTAAGGGATCGACAAGCAGTAAATGGGAAGGTGGAGTATTTCCTATATTGGGAATGATTTATAGATGCTGACAATACCTGGGAACCTGAAGAAAATTTAGATTGTCCAGAGTTAACTAAAGAGTTAACTAAAGCATTTATTAATTTTCAAAATGCTGGTAAAGGAAAAGATGGTACAAAAAGAAAATCTTTATCTGACAGTGAATCTGATGATAGAAAAATCAAAGAAGAAAGTGATGCTGCTGGCTCGGCACCTATAGCTCAACCGGCTAAGGCGCCAGCCACATACACCTAAGGTGGCAGGTTCGAATCCCCAGCCCAGACCCGCCAAACAACAATGATGGCTGCAACCAAAAAATAGCCAGGCGTTGTGGCGGGCGCCTGTAGTCCCAGCTACTTGGGAGGCGGAGGCAGGAGACTCGCTTGAGCCCAGGAGTTGGAGGTTGCTGTGAGCTGTAATGCCACGGCACTCTGCCCAGGGAGACAGCTTGAGGCTCTGTCTCAAAAAAAAAAAAAAAAGAAAGAAAGAAAAGAAAGTGATGCTGCTGACAAACCAAGAGGCTTTGCGAAAGGTCCTGATCCTGAAAGATTAATTGGTGCCACAGACAGCAGTGGAAAATTAATGTTTTTCATTAAATGGAAAGATTCAGATAAGACAGATTTGGTGCCAGCAAAAGAGGCAAATATGAAATGTGCTCAAATTGTTATTACTTTTTATGAAGAGAGACTATCTTGACATTCTTGCTCGAAAGATATATATAGCAATATAAATATAAATGTAAATGTAAATATAAATGTGTGTGTGTTTACATATGTGTGTGTGTACATGTATGTATATAAAAAATCTGGGTCTTGGTTTATGATTGGTAAGTGTGAAGAAATAACTACATTCTAATAAATCAAGTTTGATATATTCATTTTGAAGTAGTACTCAGAGAATTATGGGAGAGGGGAAACTGAATCAATAACATTGGTTATTTTTAACAAATAAATAAAAGCTTTCTCTAATTGCTTCTTTTATAAGAAAAGAACATTTGATACCATGGCATATTATTTCCTCTGCATTATAGAACAGCTTTTCTAAACACTAAGGGAAATTTCCATAGCCATTATTCAATCAGCACTTGCGTTTAACTCTATGACTAAGGTCTACTCGGGTTTCCTTTTAAAAAAATTTTTTTTATATATGTGGATACTTAACATGCATGTGTAAATGATTCTCTTTGTTTTTAAACATTCACCAAAACAAAAATTACAGGTACCTGCAATACCATCATTCTGAGCAATGTAAGAAAGAAATTTTTCCTGAAGCCATAATGTTTCAAATGAAATAGTTGATTCTTAACGAGACAATTTAAATGTATAATTTAAAGGCAGCCATGTCAGAATCTATATCTATATGTATAGTCATATAAATGTAAAATTGTGTTTACAAAATTTCTAAAAGGAAAAGCTTTATGATTATTAATAACCTCCCTACCCAGAGGAAAAAAATAGTCAAGTCTTGGTGTGCTCTAATGAGGTAAACAAATAAGACTTAGTTAAATGAACATTAAAGATTCCTCTAGTAAGCTATACATAAGCTTGGCTTATAGAAACATAATCAGGGGGCAGCACCGGTAGCTCAGTGGGTAAGGAACCATCCACCTACACTGAGGCTGGTGGTTCAAACCCAGACTGGGCCAGCTAAAACAACAAAGACAAATGCAACAACAACAACAACAAGAAATTAGCTGGGCATTGTGGTGGGCACTGTAGTCCCAGCTATTTAGGAGGCTGAGGCAAGAGAATCATTTAAGCCCAAGAGTTTGAGGTCGCTGTGAGCTGTGACACCATGACACTCTACGCAGAGCAACAGCTTCAGACTCTGTCAGAAAGAAAGAAAGAAAGAAAGAAAGAAAGAAAGAAAGAAAGAAAGAAAGAAAGAAAGAAATGACAAGACAAGAAAAAAAGAAACCTAATCAGATGGTTAAGTGATGTTGGCAATTTCAGACCTGCTGACATAAATGGATGAACACACTTTGTAATCTAAACCAGTTACCTGCATGTTTTTTTTTTCCATTATCCCAACTTATTCCTTATGTATAGACTCAAATTTCTCAGTATTTAGATTACTGGTTGAGCAGAAGCCATAAAAAAAAAAATCTTTCTAACAATCTGAATGTTATCCAAATGTACATTGTTTACTTTATTATAAATAATGGTGAACAGTGTTAATAAATATGTTTATATTCCTTTAAAAATAAATAAAATTGGGAGCCAAATAGCCCCAATACCTGCTGAGCAGCTAAAGGAACAAGGGGATGTGTGTAAAGTTTTGTGGATCAGGGAAGCCAGTTCTGTCACCAGTTGAACTAACTTGATACCTCAAATTCCCCAGAGCCAGTTAAGCAGCACTATTGCTGGCAAAGAGTTGCAAAAATTGGTTGGCACATGTTCCAACTTCCAGGCCTCAACTGCCTCCTGGGAGCTGCCTAAGGTATCACAAATAGAGTATCTCCTAACAAAAAAAATTAAGGACATCTTAACATTATAGATTAAAAACTGAGAGAAGTGTATAAATATATTGAAAATACACATGCAAAGGAATCAGCATAGGAATCTTGGCAACATGAAAAATCAGAGTAGATAAACTACCCCAAGATATTACAAGGGAGATACAGCTGAAAACACCATTCATAGGGAAATTGTCAAAATAAGAGAAATAAAATTCAGAATATGGGTGGAAAATAAGATGAATGGAATTGAAGAGAACATGAAAAGAGAAATCCAAAAGCAACTCTAAAAACTGTTTCAAGAAATCAATGAAATTAAAGATAATAACACCAGAGTGGTACCTGTGGCTCAAAAGGGTAGGGCACCGGTCCCATGTGCAGGCGGTGGTGGGTTCAAACCCAGCTCCAGCCAAAAATGAAAAAAAAAAAAAAAGATAATAACACCAAAGATATGGACATCATTAGGAAGGATATAGCAGAACTTAAATTAAAGAATAGAAATAGGCATTCAAGCAATTTCCAAACATAGTAGAGAATCTCAGCAATAGTGTAAATCATGGAGAATAGAGAGTCTCAGAAATCAAAGACAAGACTTTTAAACTTGGTAATTTAAAGAGGCAAAATAGAAGAGAGAAAAAGCACAGTAATCTCATAGAAAGATATAGGAATACATAAAAAAGACAGAACGACAAATCATAAGGATACCTGAAGGAGAAATCTACTTTAAAACATCATAGAGAAGAATTTCACAACCATTGTAAGAGACTCAGAAATAAAAATACTATATAGTTACAGAACTCTAGGACCACTCAATTCAAACAAAACATCTAGAGACATTATAATTGACTTGGCTAAAGTCAACATGAAATAAAAAATTCTTCAGGCAGCCAGGCATAAGCAACTTCTTACCAGAAAGGAAAATACATCAGGAGACAGAGGACTTTTCAGAGGAAATGTTACAAGTCAGAAGCAAGCAGTCATCTGTCTTTAACCTTATTAATAAAAGTAACATTCAGTCCACAATTCTGTATCCTGTGAAAGTAAGTTTCATATTTAATAAAGAAATCAAATCTTTTACTGACAAGCAAACATTGGGGAAATTAACACAATCCCAGATCTGTAGGAAGTATCAGACCCATTCTATACACTGACAATCACATTGAATGCCTAGCAAAGTAAAGACACCCAGAAATTAAAGGAGAAAGCCTTCTTTCCACAATGGTCCAAGTGACAAAGCTAAGCCACTAACTTCCACAAATTAAGATAAGGAGAACTCTACCACATTTATCAATTCTCTCAATAAATGGGAATGGCTTGAATTCCCCACTGAAGAGGTGCAGGCTGCCTAAATGGAAAAAAAAAGGTACAAAACAAGTATATATTGTATGCAGAAAACTCATCTAACTTCCAAGGACAAAATAATAACAGGGGTGAAGATTTGGAAAACATTTCAGGCAAATGAAAATTAAAACAATAAGCAGGAATTTCCATCTTATTTGCAAATACCTTGAGCTTCAAACCAACAAAATTAAAGGAAGATGGACACTATACATGAATCAAGGGATCAATAAAACAAGAACACATTTTAATCCTAAATACCTGCGTACCTAACTTAAATGCCCCCAGGTATATAAAGCAATGCCTAACTGATTTGAACAATATAATATCCTGGAATACAATAGTTCCTGGGGATTTCAACACCCCACTGACAGAAATGAACAGATCCTCCAAGCAGAAACTAAACAAAGAAGCAATGGACTTACAAACAACTTTATAATAAATAGGCTTAACAGATATATACAGAATATATATGACCCCAATAATACTAAATATACATTCTTCTCATGAGCAAATGGATCATTCTACAAAATTGATCATATATCTTAGGGTACAAATCAAATCTCAACAAATATAAAAAATATAAATTATATGTTTTTTTTTTTCTTTTTGAATCATCACAGAATAAAAGTAGAATTCAAATCCAACTAAAACCTTCATCCCCACAAAAAGCCAAGGAAACTAAACAACCTTGTGCTGAATGACAATTGGGTCAAAGAGGAGATAAAGAAAGAAATCATTCGATTTTTGGAACAAAATGACAATGAAGCAGTAAGCTACTAAAATCTGTGGAATACTGCAAAGGTAATCCTAAGAGGTAAATTTATCTCATTAAATGCCCACATCCAAAACACAGAGTGCAAATCAACCACCTAAGGAATATCTGAAGGAACTGGAAAAGGGAGAGCGATACAATCCCAAATCTAACAAAAGCAAAGAAATAAATCAAAATGAGATCAATATTAAATGGAATTGAGCAAAAAAAGTCCATTTGGAAGGTTAGCAAAATAAAAGGTTGCTTCTTTGAAAAGATTAGTAAAATCAACTAACCATTAGCCAGATTAACTAGAAACAGAAAAGTAAGGTCAGTAATAACTTCATTCAAAGCAGAAAAGGGAAAACCTCAATAGATACCACAGAGATTCCAAAGACCGCCAATGATTACTACAGAAAACTTGATGTCCAGAAATTTTAAAACATGGAGGAAATGGACCAATACATGTAATCATACCACCTCCCTAAACTCAACCAGAAAGAATTAGAACTTTTGACCAGACCAATATGAATTATCAAAATTTCAACAATAATGAAAAGCTTCTAACAAAGAAAAGCCCTGGACCAGACAGTTTTACACCCAATTCCACCAACCTCAACAAAGACCTTGTACCTAAATTGCAGAACCTATTCCAAAACATTGAGAAAGAAAGAACTATCCCAAACTCCTTCCATAAAGCAAGTATCACTCTTATGCCAAAACCAGAAAAGGACTCCCTCTAGAAAAAGAAAACTATAGACCAATATCATTAATGAACATCAACACAAAAACATTCAACAAAATCTTAGAACAGAATACAGCTACACATTAAAAAAAATTGGTATATCACAATCAGGTACACTTTATCCCAGGGAAGCAAGGATGGTTAAACATATGTAAATCTATAAATGTAATTCAACACATAAATAGAAGCAAAAACAAAGACCATGTGATCCTTTCAATAAATGCAGAAAAAGCATTTAACAAAATTCAGCATCCTTTTCTGATAAGAACACTTAAGAAAACAAGCATAGATGAGACACTGCTTAAACTTATATTTCTTAAACTTAAACTATGACAAACCCACAGCCAATATCATACTGAATGAAGTAATATTGATAGCATTTCCACCTAGAACTGGAACTTAACCTGGATGTCCACTATCCCCATTACTATTCAACATTTTGCTAGAACTTCTACACAATGTAATCTGGCAAGAGGATATCCAGGACATTCAGATGGGGACAGAAGAGGTCAAACTCTTGCTCTTTGCCAATGACTTGATCTTGTACATAGAAAAACCCAGGGACTCAACCACAAGTCTCCTTAACATGATCAATAAATAAAGTAATGTCTTGAGATATAAAATCATTGTCCACAAATCAGTAGTCCTCATACATGTCATTAACAGTCAAGCTGAGAATCAAATCAAGGTCACAATACCCTTCACAGTAGCTTCAAAGTAAATGATATACCTGGGAACATACAGAACAAAAGATGTGAAGGATCTCTACAGACATAAATTTGAAACCCTGAGAAAAGAAATAGCAGAAGTTAATAAATGGAAGAACATACTATAATCATGGCTGAGACAAATGAACATCATTAAAATGTCCATACTACACAAAACTATCTATAGATTCAATGCAATCCCCATTAAAGCACCATGTTATACTTGGAAGAAACTGAAAAAAATAGTACTTTGCTTCATATGGAACCAGAAAAAAAATCCAAATAGCCAATAGAATCATAGAAATAAAGACAAATCTGGAGATATCATATTGCCAGATTTCAGGCTATACTATAAGTCTATAGTTATTAAAATGGCATGATAATGGCACAAAAGTAGAGACACAGATCTATGGAATAGAATAGAGAACCTAGAGATAAAACCAGCAACGTATCATCATCTGATTTTCATTTTGTAAACAAACAAAAGTATACCCTGCGGAAAAGAATCCCTATTTAATAAATGGTGCTGGGAGAACCGGTTAGCCAA
Organism: Otolemur garnettii; assembly: GCF_000181295.1. NCBI lineage: Eukaryota > Metazoa > Chordata > Mammalia > Primates > Galagidae > Otolemur > Otolemur garnettii. The sequence goes on along the minus strand of NW_003852667.1, from coordinate 367,830 downwards.
TTGGAAAAAGCTGACACTGGACAGGTACCTCCTTCTCACCACTTATAGAAATTAACTCACACTAGATAAGATTTAAATTTAAGACATGAAATAATAAAAATTCTAGAAGAAAGCGTGGGGAAAACTATTGACAAAATTGGCCTAGGAAAAGATTTTATGGTAACCCCATTGGCAATCACAGCAAGAACAACAATAAATAAATAAGATCTGATCAAGCTCAAAAACTTCTGCACAGCTAAGGGCAGAACAAGTAAAACAAACAGATAAGCTTCAGAATGTGAGAAGACATTTGCATGCTACAAATGTAATAAAGATCTAATAACAAGAATCTACAGAGAACTCAAACTAATCAACAAGAAAAGAACAAATAACCCTATTTATATGAGACAAGATATATAAACAGAATCTTCTGCCAAGAAGATAGATGGTCAACTGTGGGGTAAAACCCCACAGCTGTGTGCTCCTTCACAAACTATGTGCTCCCTTTAAGCTCCAGAGGCAGGTGGACAGACTTCTGTGGAAGGCAACTCTGTCGATGATCCGGTATCCCTGGTCAGCATGGAACAGGGCCTGGGGATTAGGGCATAAAAACCCCAATATGCTGTGATTATAGGCATGAAGGTTTGAGATTTCAACTGCATTTTGTAAATCTATCAATGTCTTTCATTTCCAAAGGTTCTGTTTGGTTTTCAAAAAATACATTTCTTTAGGAAAATTTTCACTCGTGTCCTAAATTAGTTTTTGATTTCTTTTTGTTGGTTTTCAACATTCTCTTGGATTTCATTGACCTTCCTTATAAGTCATGTCTGAATACTTTATATGTTATTTCAGCAATTAACTTCTGGTTGGGATTAACTGCTAGAAAGTTAGTGCCATCTTTTAGGGGGTTTGAAAGAAGTCTGGTTTTTTTATACTGCCAGAGTTCTTGCTCTGGTTCTATCTCATTTGGAAAAGATGCTCCTCTTTACTTTTGACTTCACTTTTATTTGGGTGGAATGTTATTATTTTATTTGTTCTTCTTATGTTTTCCCCTTGGGATGTGCCAGAAATGTTGTTATTTTGGTTCATTTAGTTTTAATTTGAGGTACTTTCAGGGTGCCAAGGATCTGTATGTATTCCTTAGTTATCAATAGTATTTGTGCACTAAAACACAACTAGGCTAAAGTTCAACTACTACATGCCAGTAGATAGCACTTATGTGTGAGAGTTGGCTACAGCAAGAGCTTGTGGGTATGTGCTTGATCTCAGTCTGTAGAATGCCTGATGTCAGGTGTTTCCTACTCAGGCCTGGGGATCAAATCTGGATCACTAAGCTCACCCTCCTACACCCCAGTGATCCCGTACACCCAGTACCATCCCTGATGAGAATGAAGGGGGAAATTTATGTTGAATTTTACTGAGGTCTGTCAGGGGTGGAGGGAGAACGGAAGGGGAATCTCCAGTTTCTCTCTATTACACTACTTATTTTCATTTCAGATAGCCATTTTTCTCCAGACCATAATGTAGCTGATGGCTTTAGGAAGACGTGACCGTCAGATCTCTATCCAAACAGGCTCCACTCATAAAGCTAGAAAAAGGCTGCTGTTCTGCTTGCCTATACTCTGCTGTATGTTGTGGCTTTTTAATGGAAAATGCATTGGGCCCACCTTCAATACAACCCTGGTTGTAGTGGGCATGGATTGTAGGATGTGGGGGGAGAGCAACTCCCAAATGTCCTGGTTTGATCATGCCCTGGGTTACCTGCACCAGTGCCTCCAATTAACCCCACAACCTCCCATTGGCTACTTCCATAGCTATATCAGCAATATTGGGCAGGAGAGAAGGGAGAGATCCAGCTTCCCAGATTAGGTAGGCAGATATGCTATTTCCCTCTCTACTACACAACAGATCTGGGACTCATGACTTTCAATTCAGATAGAGTCACTTTTTCTTGCACTTTGTAATATAGTTGAGGGAATCACAAAATCATGACCCACAGACCTCTGCCCAGATGGCATCAGGGCAAAACTATTACCAGCTTAAAATAGCCTACTTTTGGTTTGCCAGAGGAAGCTTTCTACAGGAAGCTATAGTTTTTTAAAGGAAAAGGTATAAGCCCAACTCTCCACAGAAGCCTGGGTATGGTAGGCACACTGTCAGAGGGAACAGGTACTCCCAAATGACTTGGTTTGATTGTCCCCTGGCACACCACCACCAGCCCTACTTGTGAACATCTGTGTCTGCACTGGTAGCAGTAAGGGGAGGGGAAAATTCTGAATGAAGGAAAATTGGTACTCTTGTCTCCTTTGTCCTCAGGAGCTCTTTGACATGCTATACTTTCTTGCCACTTAGAAGTGGCCTGCCCTGAATGTACAAGCTCCAGGAATCTCACAGTTCTTCCAAGACCCACTGGTCCCCTGAGGCTATTGCAGTCTGAGTGTGAGCTGTAGAATGTTAGCTCTGGATCCATCAATGCAAAGAGTCAAGGACTAAGTTACACTGGTCAAGGCAAATGCAAAATCATTGCCTCCCCATGAAGAGAGGGAGCTGCACCTTCCATGCAAAACCCAGGCACAGTGAGCCAAGTATTAGGGAGAGAATACTCCCCCTAGAAGCCTGAGATTGGCCATCTAGTGGTACAATCTCCAGTGGCACAATCATGCCAAACCCTCATATAAATGGATGTGGCTATGCCCACAGAGCGATTGGTTGGGGGTAGGGAATCCAGCATCTCTATGGCTATTCCTGGGATCCAGTGTTGCTTTTGCTCCAGGGTGGGAACACCTTCTGGCCTGACAGACTCCACTCTGCACCTATGTACTAGGAGGGCTGCTGACAACTTCAGATCATAAGCCACAGGCTCTCAGGTAGAGGAGAGTATGTGCTCCACTTTCCTTTGTTCTATAAATCACTGTGGCTTATGGCAGTTTCCTGTCCCCTTGGGTCAGTCCCCATAGGTCATAACCTCTAGAATTTTGCAACTATCCTGTACCCCACTGGACCTTGGTAGTTGTCACAGTCCAAGTGAGGGCTAGAGAATATTTGTTTAGATTCCAGAGACAAGAGAAATGATGGATAGAGGCACAGGATGGGTGTACAAGCAGTATGGTTTCCACTTCCTTCACTTGAGTATGAGGTGGGGGGAGGCAACTCTATGAGGGCTGGTAGAACATTGCTTTATTCATAAGTTGTCAGTTTTCTGATGTCACCAGTACTTGGACTTGGGAAAGGAAAGGAACTGTCTGAGAGTTATAAAGCTAGCACTCTGATGTAGGTATGAAGGGGAGGAAAGATAAACTTTCCTACCTAAACATTCTGTGGGATTACAAATTCCTTGCAGTCGATCTTTGCCAAAATCTTGTACCTTATTTCCATGAGATCTCCAGTAGGTTCTGACTTTCTCTCTCAGTATTCTACTCGGGCTATGCATTTTCACCTGAATTTTTTCCTCCTTTCTGGGATGATATGGAAATTGATGTCTCTTGTTAGCCAACTTGCCTTCCCCCATACATTCTGAATTATTATCTATCATTTCAGAATTTTCTTTTTGGTTAGGATGTATTTCTAGAGAGCTGGAATATTTGTGGGGTATTTGTTATATTCTTTTTTCATACTACTAGAGTTCTTAGGCTAATTCCTTCTCCTGTGGAGAAGATGTCACTTCTTATTTTTCGACTTACTTTTGTTCAGATGGGACATTTTACCCCCACTTAAGGATATGACTCTAAACTGTTTGATATCCTTGTGGTGCTCTTAGGGGCCAATATTCTGAATGAATTCTTTGGTTATAAATAGCCTTATTGTTCTAGTTTTTTAAATGCTAGGTGTTTGTAAATTGTAGTGTTGTGAATCAAGCATGAGAGTAGGTTCCTTCTGCCATGATGAGGAGATGAAGGTCTCTAGAAGCTTTACACTTTCCTCAGCATTGTGTATTTGACAGCATGGATTATACTGGACTCCAGTTCACCCTCCAGGCTGGCAAGTGGTGCCTGTGGATAAGAATCAACTGAAGGCTATACAATAAAGTTAGCAAATTTATTAAGAAAACCCCGGTAGCAATCCCAGCAACAACAAAAGTAAATGAATAGGACTTGATTAGTTTGAAAAGTATCTACACAGTCAGAGAAAATAGACAACAAATATAATGGGACAAAATATTCCAAGCTATAAATTTGATGAAATATTATTAAAAGTCTACAAAAACTCAAGAAAATCAGCATGAAGAAATCAAGCAACACCATAGAAAGTGGGCAAAATATATAAACAGAAGCTTTTTGAAGGAAGATAGACAAATGGTTAAGAACTACGAAAAAAATGTTCAACATCACTAATCATCAGGAAAATAGAAATGGATACCACAATGAGAGATAACCTTGTTAGAATGGTTTTCATTAAAATGTTCAAAAGTAAAAGATGCTGGGGTGTATGCAGAGAGAAAGAAACGCTTTTACACTATTGGTGGGACTGCACATTAGTAAAACCTCTATGGAAAATGGTATGTATATTCCTCATAGAATAAAAGCAGACCAACCATTTGATCTAGCCTATTATGGGGTATTTACCCAAATGAAAAGAATTCTTTCCATCAAAAAGACACCTGTACTTGAATATTGATTGCAGTACACTTCACAATTGCAAAGATGTGGAATCAGCCCAAATGCCCATCAATACAGGAGCAAACTTTAAAAATGTAGTATTATGTATACCATGGAATACTACTTAGCCACGAAGAAGGACAAGTTAATGATTTTATAACAATTGGGATAGAAGTGGAAACCATTATCTTATGTTAAGTATCTAAAGAATGGAAAAACAGAAGGTAGGGGCAAGATGGCAGACTAGAGACATCTCCTTACCAGCCACTAGCAGTGAGACTGGGGAGAGAGGACTCCAGTGACCTCTTGCCTAGAAACATCACTCTGGAGGCACAAAGAAGCAGTAGGAAGTCCAGGAGCCAACTAGGAGGTCAGGAGCTGAGTAAGACCAGCATAGAAGGCAAGTGCCTGGGTATAGGCAACTTACTGCCATTATGTGAGAGCACCTAGGAGGAATAGTCCACAGGTTTCTAGTGCACAGATGGCTATGGCCCACCTGCTAAGCTCAGGCAGCCAACCTTGAGGTGAGTTGAATGGCTCTGGAACCCCTGGGAAAGCCATTTTGTGGTCAGGGAGCACTGACTAGAGGTCAGGACATGCCTCCTAAGAAATCTGGTGAGAGCTTCAGGATCCTAATCCCACAGGGACTGAATGCTAGTAAAATGACTAAAACTTGATTGAGGGCAAATAAATCAGAGAGACAGGACCAGTTCTCCTAGGCAACTAGACAGCAGCTTTGGGCACCCTATATTATATGGCAAAACCAGTGTGTTCTGCATCTCCTTACACTACAGAGCCACCTGGTGTCCAGGCTATTTATCTGTCTATATCTATATCTATCTATCTATCTACATACACACATACACATATGTATACACACATTTTTTTCTTTTTTTTCCCTTCCAATTATTTTCCTTAGTAATTTTTGATGTTTTTTATTTTGTCTTGTTTAGATGTATTTTTGCCTTTTTTAATTTTTACTTTTCTTCAATAGCAAAGGCTCTTCCATTTCTGCTATGGTTTTTCTTTTTCTTTTATTCTTTATTTATGCCATTTTTTCTCTCTTTTTGTAGAGATAGTTCTACATTTCTCGTATTTCCCATATACATTTCTCATACAACTAATATATTTTAAAAATATTTTTCTTCATTTTATATAATTTTATTTTTAATTTTTTTGATCTATTGTTATTATTTTTCTTCTATTCTCTGGCCTGCTTTAGTCTATTTCATTCTGTATTCCATTTATGGGATAGACTTTCACTCTGAGGCCTGGGCTGAGAGTCACAGCATTGGTCTGTCTCAAGGACATCATGAGCTCATGGTCTAGGGTGTCCTTCTAGCATAGAACTTTGGAAAGATGGCATGGGTAGGTCCCCACTGCAATATAGTATTGATGCTTTTCTGTATTTGTAATGATGGGGTCTTGCTTTTGCCCAGGCTGATAAGGATCTCCCAACATTGAGGGACTCACCCATCATGGCCCCCCTAGAGGGCTGGAATTGTAAGTGTGGGTCAATGTACTCTGCTGAATACTACTGTTATCTCCTCTTCCTTTCACTCTGTCTGTCCTTCTTTGCTCTTTTTTTCTTAATTTTTTTCTTTTCACACCCCACTTTTCTTTCTATATTTTTTTCTTTCATTTCTCCTTTCTCACTCTTTACCTTTCACTTCCTTTTGGCCATATACCAAAGGGACACTTCAACACATAAGCACAGAGACAAGGTAATTTAAAGAGAAGGAAGTAGTGAGAGGACGAAGTATAGGAAGGAAATAACAAGAAGAAAATACAAATAAGGGAGAACCAACAGAAAAGTTCTAGCATCATGAAAAACCAGAATAGAGAAACCCCTCCCCAAGGGATCATGAGATAGCTACCACTGAGACTACTACTTAAAAGAAAATAATATATATATTTTACTTAAAATAATTCTTAACAAGAAATAATATAAATGACAGAAAGGGAACATAAAATATGGATTTCAAAAACAATGAAGGGAAATGAAGAGAAAATGGAAACTAATCAAAGGAAATAAAAAAAAACAGAACCAAATAATGGAAGAAAGATATGAAAAATAAAGAAAGGCTACAGTGGAGCTTAAAGAATTGGAGGAGTCAATTAGGAAAACTAAGGATGTAATAGTAATTATCAATAACAAATTAGACCATAGAGAGGAAAGAATCTCATAAGGGATAAAGTTCTTGAGCTAACCCAGACAGTTAAAAAGGCAGAACAGAGGGTAAACAGAACATTCACTCAGAGAATTATGAGAATTCTCAATGTTCAAATATATGAATTATAGGTATACCTAAAGTTTAAGAAGAATGTCCCAAATAAATGAAAGCTCCACTAGAGAATATCATAAATGAATATCTCCCAAGTATCACCAAAGATTCTGACATACCCCTTTTAGAGGTATATCAAACCCCATGTTGTCTAACACAAACAGTGCACCTCCAAGACATATAATAATGAACCTGTCCAAAGTCAAGAAAAAAGAGCAAATTCTGCAAGTAGCCAGGAATAAGCACCAATTGACTTACAGGGGAAGATCCATTAGGGTAAATGTAGATATTTCAGTTGAAACTTTCCAAGCCAGATGAGGATGGTCATCTAACTTTAACATTCTTAAACAGAACAATTTTTAGCCCAGAATACTGTACCCTGCTAAACTAAGATTCAAAACCAATGGAGAAAACAAATCATTTGAAACCATTGAAACCAAACGTTTGATATACAAACATTAAAAAAATTCACCACACCAAGATCAGCTCTGTAGGAAATAATTAGACTTATTTAACACACTGATCCTCATAAGGGACCATGACCCAGAAAGTAAAGGAGAACAGTTACTTTCTACAATGGCACAAAAAATAAAAGTAATCAAAGGACTTTGACAATATAAGATGAATAGAACTCGACCATATTTATCAATTATCTCAATAAATGTAAATGACTTGAGTTACCCACTGAATAGGCGCAGGCTGGCTGATTGGATTAAAAAAAAAAAAAAAAAAAAACAAGCCATCTATACCTCCAGGAAACACACTTATTCTTGAAGGAAAAAACAAGACTCAGGGTGAAGGACTGAAAAAAATATTTTAGAAAAAAACTCAGAAGAAAGAAGTGGTCATAATCTTATTTTGAGAAACAAGTGGATTTAAAGCAACTATAAGTTAAGAAAGGCAAAGATAGTCACTTCATACTGATGGAGGGAACAATAAAATAACAGGACATTTCAATTCTAATTCTAATACTTATGTACCCAACTAAAATACTCCCAGATTTATGAAACAGACCTCATTTTGACTGAGTAATATGATACCTGTAACACCATAATAGCTGGGAACTTTATTACCCCTCTGATACAACTGGATAAATCCACTAAACAGAAACTAACCATAGATATAAAAGACTTAAGTGAGACACATGAACAAGTGGACTTAATAAACATATACAGTACACACCATCCCAATGCTAAGGAACATATGTTCTTAAATTAGATCATATCCTAGGATACAAATCAAACCTCAATAAAATTAAAAGAACTGAAATTATACCTTGTATCTTTTCAGACCACAAGACAATAAAGTTGGAACTGAACTCCAATAAAAATTTTCATCCCCATAAAAAAGTATGGAAACTAAACAACCTTATGCTGAATGATGTTTGGCTCAAGGATGAAATAAAAGAGCAGGGAGCAGTGGCTCACACCTGTTTCCCAGCAGTTGGGAGGATAAGGTGGGTAGACTGCCTGAGCTTATACAGGTTTGAGACCACCCTGAGCCAGAGTGAGACCCTGTCTCTAAAAATAGCCAGGCCTTGTGGTACGCACCTATAGTCCCAGCTACTTTGGAGGATGAGGCAAGAGAATTGCTTAAGCCCAGGAGTTTGATGTTGCTGTAAACTATGAAACCATGGCACTCTACTGAGGGTGATAAAGTGAGACTCTGTCTCAAAAAAAAAAAAAAAAAAAAAAGAAAAGAAAAGAAAGAAGGAAAGGAAGAAATTATTAAATTCCTAGAATGTAACAATGAAGCTACAAGCTACCAAAACCTGTGGGATACTGCAAAAGCATTTTTAAGAGGAAAATTTATTGCAATAGATGCCTACCTGAAAAAAACAGATAGCACATCAACAATCCAAAGAATCATTTTAAGGAAAAAGGAAGAACAATCCAATCTCAAACCTAGCAGAAGAAAATAAATAACCAATATTAATTCAGAAATAAATGAATTTGAAAAAAAAAGAATCATTCAGAAAATTAATTAAACAAAAAATGGGTTCATTGGGAAGATAAATAAAATCAATATACCTTTGGCAAGATTAACTAGAAACAGAGAAGTAAAATATCCAATAATGTCAATTGGAAATGAATAAGTAAAAATAACAACAGATATCACAGAGATACAGGGGATTATCTCAGACTACTACAAGAAATTCTATGTCCAGAAATTTAACAATGTGCAGGAAATTGTCCAAAACCCGAATTACACCATGTTGCTGGACTTAACCAGGAAGAAATAGATCTCCTGAACAGACCAATATTAAGCACTGAGATGAAGAAACAATAAAAAAGCTTCCTACATGAAAAAGCACTAGACCAGATGGCTTCAGACCAGAATTCTACAAACCCTTCAAAGGAAAGCTTGCACCTATACTGAAGAACCTATTCCAAAATGTTGAGAATAAAGTAACCTTACCTTCCACCTTCTATTAAGCAAACATCACCCTGATACAAAAAACAAACAAACAAACAAACAAACAAAAAACAGGAAAACACCACACTAAAAAGGAGAGCTACAAACCAATTTCAGTAATGAATATAGACACAAAAATACTCAATAAAATCTTAGCCAATAGATTACAGCTACAAGTTAAAAAAAGTATACATAATGATCAAGTAGGCTTGATCCCAGGGATGCAAGGCTGATTTAACATATGCAAATACATAAATGTAGTTCATGATATCAATAGAAGAAAAATCAAGAATCATATGATCCTCTCAATAGATGCAGAACGAGCATTTGATAAATTCAGCATCATTTTCTAACAAGATGACTTTGGATAATGTCATTAACAACCAAATTGATAAGCAAATCAATGACATAATTCCCTTAACAGTAGCTTCAAAGAAAATGAAATGTCTAGGAATATGCCTAACAGTAAAGGTGAAGGACTTCTACAGAGAGAATTATGGAGCCCTAAGAAAAGAAATAGCAAAAGACATTAACAAATGGAAGAACATACCATACTCTGGGCTGCAAAGAATCAACATTGTTAAAATGTCTATAGTACCCAAAGCAATCTACAGATTTAAGGCAATCTCAATTAAAATGCCAACATAATAGTTTGAAGATTTGGAAAAAATTTTTCTTCATTTCATATGGACAAGAACAAAACCTGTACAGGGAAGGTAATGCATAATAATAAAACAAAGCTAAAAGCATCAGGTTATATTACAAGTCCACAGTGATCAAAACAGCATGGCAGGCTCGGCACCTGTGGCTCAAGCGGCTAAGGTGCCAGCCACATACACCTAAGGTGGCAGGTTCGAATCCCCAGCCCGGGCCCACCAAACAACAATGATGGCTGCAACCAAAAAAAAAAAAAAAAATGGCCAGGCATTGTGGTGGGTGCCTGTAGTCCCAGCTACTTGGGAGGCTGAGGCAGGAGAATCGCTTGAGCCCAGGAGTTGGAGGTCGCTGTGAGCTGTGATGCCATGACACTCTACCCAGGGGGATAGCTTGAGGCTCTGTCTCAAAAAAAAAAAAAAAAAAACAGCATGGCATTGGCACAAAAATAAAGACATAGATATTTGGAACAGAATACAAAACTAAGAGAGGAAACCGGTCTCTTATAGCCATCTGATTTTTTATAAACCAAACAAAAGTATACACTGGGGACAGAATCCCTATTCAAAACATGGTGCTGGGAGAACTGGATAACCACAAGTAAAACACTGAAATTGGACCCACACCTTTCACCACTTACACAACTTGACTCAAGATGGATATAAGATTTAAATCTAAAACATGAAATGATAAAAATCAAGAAGAAAGTAGGAGAGAAACTCTTAATATTGCCAGTCTAGGGAAAGATTCTATAAAGAAGACATCAGAGGAATCACAACAACAACAAAAGAAGTAAACAAATTAGACTTAATTAAACTGAAAAGCTTTTGTACAGCTAAGGACACAACAATTAAAGTAAATAGACAACCTTCATAATGAGAAAAGATATTTCCATGTTACAAATCTGACAAAGGCTTGATAACTAGATTCTACGGAGAATTCAAATTAATCAACCAAAAAGAGTGAACAATCCCATCTCTCACTGGGCAAGAGACATGAGAACCTTCTCTGAGGAAGGCAAATGAATGGTTTACAAACATGAAAAAAATGTTCATCATCTCTAGAGAAATTCAAATCAAACCCACCCTGAGATAGCACCTAAACTCAGTGAGAATAGCCCATATCACAAATTCCCAAAGTTGCACATGCTGGTGCAGATGTGGAAAGAAGGGAACACTTTTACACTGTTGGTGGGAGTCCAAACTAATACAGGCTTTTTGGAAAGAAGTATGGAGAATCATCAAAGAAGTCAAATTAGACTTCCAATTGATCCCTCCAATTTGAACTCTCAATCCTATTACTAGGCATTGACCCAGAAGGAAAAAAAAAAAACATTTTATTATAAAGACATTTGCACTGGAGTGTTTGCCACAGCTCAATTTACAGTTGCCAAGATATGGAAACAACCTAAATGCTCACCAATGCAGGAATGTATTATCAAAATGAGGTATATGTTTAACATGGAATACTATTTAGCTATAAAAAGGTAGAGACCGTACATTTTTTGTATTAACCTGAATGGAGTTGAAATACATTATTCTTAATAAAATATCACAAGAATGGATAAACAAGTATGCAATGTACTAAATGCTAATATGAAGGAAGTAGATGATCTCATACACACCCACATAACAGAAAAACTCAATTCAATTCAAGTTTGAGGGGAGAGAGAATGAAGGAGTAGGGAAGGAAGAAGGATGGAGGGGAGTTGATGTGCTCTCACTCCTTGAGCATAAAGTAAGGGTGTATGGCACATGTCTTGGGTGCGGGACACAACTATAAGAGGAACTTTACCTAACAAATGTAAACATTTTTACCGAGTTGTTTATACCCCCCACATTAACCTGAAATAAAAAGAAAAAACAAAAATAAAAGAATGGAAAAGGAAACAACACATGTATTCCCTGTTTAACTCGAACTAACTAATGAGCACAAATGTGCATAGAGGGAAGTAAAACTTGATGGAGATCAAACAGGGGAGGGGGGAGGAGGGGATGTGTGAACATTTACCTAAGGGATACAATGAACAGTATCTAGGGGAGGGGGATGCTTATAACCAAGACTTGAGCATTATAAAAATGATCCATGTAAACAAAAATATTTGTGCTCCTGTAATACTTTGAAATAAACACACACACACACACACACACACACACACACACACACAATACCTCAAGTAAAACTATTTAAAGTCTTAAGACCAAAAAAAAAATATATGATGGGATATCCAATTTGATCTTCTTACCAATAGATGATACTTGTAGGAGTGAGCCACTTGTGGTGGTGTTTGTGAGATTTATGCATGGCCTTAATGAATCAGAAATACTTGGATGTCCCAGACTATGGGCAGGACCTTGGAACTCACTGGGGATTCCATCCTGGGGAGTTCACCTCTACTATCATCACCATGGTGGAGAAGAAACCAGGTTGGGTGGGGCTGAGCAAGTCTGCTTCCAGGCTCCTAAAGGCAGGTGCAAGTGCTAAGTCCAATAGGGGATTGGGGCAGGCAGTTCCCAGGCCACTGGGTCAAGCTTTCTGGGAGGGGTGGAGATACCTTTATCACCAAAGAACTTGCAAGGAGGGAGAGGGGTGGAATGGAATCCACAGCCCAGCACACAGTGGTGGCACCTGCTGAGTTCCCACTCCTCTGACCTGGCATATCTTCCTCTTTCCAGCATCTGCCAGCCAGCAGCAGGCCAACTAGTTAAGCTAATCTCTAGTAGTCTGTATTTTGTTTGGAAAGGCATCCTGGGCCAGAAGCCTTCCTGCCAGGGACAGAATACATGGCTTTCAGGCCAAACACTTCCTAGGCCCCTCCTGTGCCCCCTCTAGACTTAAAGTTGAAAGGGGCTTCCATGCTTACATGCTACAGCAGAAACCTATCATACTCTCAGTTCTGACTGTGCGAGGTTCTACCCCAGCTGAGACCAGATCACAGATTTCATACCCATTGCCCCTGAATGATGTGACTGAGTCCTGGGGGAACAGGACCAGGACAATGAACCTATCCTCAGGCCTCCTGAATTTACATGCTATAGTAGAGAGCTGTGGACTGGTCCCAGGCTGTCCACAGGATAGTCAAGCAGGTCAATGTCAATGACAGTGCACTGTGGACCTTCGCCTTGGAAGTATATTTCCCTCTCCACGAGAGCAGTCAAGTGGGCAGTTCTGGGGGAGGCCTGCAGAGGGAGGCATGAAGTGTGTGGTTCAAACAAATAACATTCAGTCCTGTAGTCGCCTGCAGCTGCAGCAGAATTTGTCTTTGGGGACACATGTGAATACCCACGTATCTCACTCCCTGGCCCAGTAATCCTCAAAGGCAACTGCAGGACAGGGCTCAGGACCTTGGGGAATAGACTCCCAGAATAGTTCTGCACTGTAGTTGTCTGATTCCAGTGCTTGGAAGCCTGTGTAACTCCATTTAAGTTTGAGTAGTGTCATTGCATTGATCTTCAGGCAGTTCCCTGTACAAATCTAGAAGCCTATGAGTGTGGAGGAACTCTTGTGTAGCTAGAATTGTAAAGATCCACGACTGGAATGAAGAATCCTGAGAGTCTTTCACTTACCCCTTCCCTGGGTCTAGGGGCCATTCAAGGCTCTCAGCTACTCCCACTAGGCAGCACTGATTCCTCTTCCTTTGCCCTCAGTGTGTCAGGCTGACTCTTTGTTACATTCCAGGGTTCTTTCCCAGATGATGGGTATTTAATCCATGGTATACATATACCACAATTTGTTAATCCATTCATGGGTCAATGGGCCCTTGGGCTGCTTCCATGTCTTGTCAATGATGAATTGGGCTGCAATAAATATTCTGCTGCAAAAGTCTTTGTTGTAAAATAAATTTTGAGCATCTGGGTATATACCAGGGAGAGGAATGACATGATCAAATACTAGGTCTACTTTTAGTTCCTTGAGCATTCTCCAAACTTCTTTCCAAAAAGATTGTATTTGCATTCCCACCAGCAGTATAGAAGTGGTCCCTTCTCTCCATATCCACACCAACATCTGTAGTTTTGGGATTTTGTGGTGTGGGCTAATCTTACTGGAGTTAGATGATCTCTCAAAGTGGTTTTGATTTGCATTTCTCTGATAATTAAGGGTGATGAGCATTTTCTCATCTGTTTGTAGACCATGTGCCTGTCTTCATCAGAGAAGTTTATGTTCAAGTCTCGTGCCCACATAGAAATGGGGTTATTTGTTCTTTTCTTATTGATTTGAGTTTTCTGTGGATTCTAGTCATCAGACCTTTGTCAGAAGCATAACCTGCTAAGATCTTCTCCCATTCTGAAGGTAATCACTTTGCTTTACTAATTGTGCTCTTGGCTGCACAGAAGTTTTTTAGTTGGATCAGATCCCAGTAATGTATTTTTGATATTACTTCAATTGCCCAGGGGGTTCTCCTCAAAATATTCTCCAAAGCCGATTTCTTCAAGAGTTTTTCATGAGCTCTCTTCTAGTATATTTATTGTTCCATGTCTTAAGTTTAAATCTTTTATCTGGTGAGAATCAATTTTTATTAATGGTGAAAGGTGTGAGTTCAGTTTCAGTCTTCTATAGGTTGCCAGCCATTTCACTCAGCACACTTTGTATTTCCCCCATTGAATAATTTTGATAGGCTTGTCAAAGATCAAATTACAATAAGTAACTGGGTTCATTTCTTAGTTCTTTATTCTGGTCCATAAATCTACCTCTGTTTCTGTGCCAGTGCCATGCTGTTTTGATCACTATAGATTTATAGTATAGCCTGAAGTCTGGTAACATGATACCTCCTGATTTGTTCTTATTTCTGAATAATGTATTTGCTATTTGAGGCTTTTTATGATTCCATATAAAACTAAGTACTAATTTTTCATGTTCCTTAAAGTATGACAATGGTGCTTTAATAGGGATTGCATTAAAAGTGTAGATGGCTTGGGTAATATGAACTTTTTTTTTTTTTTTTTGTGACAGAGCCTCAAGCTGTCCTCCTGGATAGAGTGCTGTGGCATCACAGCTCACAGAAACCTCCAACTCCTGGCCTCAAGCAAGTCTCCTGCCTCCGCCTCCCAAGTAGCTGGGACCACAGGCGCCCGCCACAACACCTGGCTATTTTTAGGTTGTAGCCATCATTGTTGTTTGGCAGGCCCGGGCTGGATTCGAACCCGCCATCTTAGGTGTATGTGGCTGGTGCCTTGGCCACTTGAGCCACAGGTGCTGAGCCGGTAATATGGACATTTTAATAATGTTGATTCTTCCCAGCCATGAGCAGGTTATGTTTTTCCATTTGTTAACATCTTCAGCTATTTCTTCTCTCAGAGTTTCATTGTTTTCTTTATGGAGTTCTATCATGTTCTTTGTTAGGTAAATTATGAAATATTTCATTTTCCTTGGCATTGCTGTAAAAGGAATAGAGACCTTGACTATAATTTCAGCTTGACTGTTGTTGGCATATATAAAAGCTACTGATTTGTATTTATTGACTTTTTATACTAAGACACTGCTGTATTCTTTGATCACTTCTGAGTTTTGATGTTGAATCTCTGGGATTTTCCAGGTATAGGATCATATCATCAACAAAGAATGAGAGTTTGATCTCCTCTGACCCTATTTGGATACACTTGATCACCTTCTCTTGCCTGATTATGATGGCTGAGACTTCCATTACTATGTTGAATATCAGTGGAGATAGTAGGCATCCTTTCCTCATTCCTGATCTGAGTGGAAATGTTTTCAATTTCACACCATTCAGTATGATATTGGCTGGGGGTTTGCTGTAGATGGCCTCTATCATTTTAAGAAATGTCCCTTCTATGCCTATTTTTCTTAAGTGTTCTGATCATGAAAATATGCTGGATATTATGGAAGGCTTTTTCTACATCAATTGAGAGAATTGTATGGTCATTGCTTTTTTTTTTTTATTTATGTGATGTATTATATTTATAGAGTTGTGTATCTTGAACCAGCCCTGTAATCCTGGAATAAAACTGACTTGATCTTGGTGTATAATTTTTTGATGTGTTATTGAATTCTGTTTGCTAAGATCTTATTGAATATTGTTTCATCAATATTCATTAATGGTATTGGTCTATAATTTTTTTCTTTGTTGGATCCTTTGGATATCAGGGTGATATTTGCTTGATAGAATGTGTTGGGAAGTATTCCTTCTTTTTCTATGCTTTAGACAATTTTATATAATACACATACTAGTTCCTCTTGAAAGGTTTGACAAAATTCAGATGTAGTCCCAAACTTTTCTTTTTTTGGAGATTTTGTATTGTTGATGCTATTTTAGTGATTGATATAGGTGTATTCAAGATTTCTAATTCTTTTAGGTTGAGTCTAGGAAGGTGGCATGCTTCCAGGTATGGGTCTATTTCCTCAGATTTTCATATTTCTGGGAATAGAGATTTTTGTAGTAAACACTGAGGATTTTTTGAATTTCTGAAGTGTCTGTTGTTATTTCTCCTTTATTGTTTCTGATAGAAGATGATATTAGAGATTTTACTTTTCTGTTTCTGATTACGTTGGCCAAAAGTTTATCGATTCTATTAATGTTTTCAAAAAGGCAACTTTTTTTAATCTTCTGAATGATTCTTTCGTTTTTAATTTCCTTTAATTCTGCCCTAATTTTGGTTATTTCTTTCCTTCTGCTGGGTTTGGGATTAGATTGTTCTTCCTTTTCCAGTTGCTTGGGATGATCCATTAAGTTGTTGGCTTCCTTTTTTTCTGTTTTCTTTATGAAGGCTTCCAATGCTATAAATTTTCCTCTCAGGACTACCTTGGCAGTATCCCACAGGTTTTGATAATTTGTGTCTTCATTATCATTGTGTTCCCAAAACTTGGTGATTTCCTTCTTAATCTCACCTTTCTCCCAGCTATCATTCAGCATAAGGTTATTTAGTTTCCATGACTTTGTTTGAGTATTAAGATTACTATTGCTGTTGAGTTCAAATTTTATTCCATGGTGGTCTGAGAAGATATAAGGAATAATTTCTATTCTTTTAAATTTTCTGAGGTTAGACTTGTGTCCTAGGATATGATCTATTTTGAAGGATGATCCATGGGTTGATGAAAAGAATGTATGTTCAGTTTTATTAGGATGAAATTTTCTGTAGAGGTCTGTAAAGTACATTTTCTCTAGGGTCTGTTTTAACTGTAATATTTCTTTGTTTAGTTTCTTCTTGGAGGATCTATCCAAAACTGCCAGAGGGGTATTAAAATCTCCAACTATTATAGTGCACAAATATACCATGTTGTTTATTTCCATTAGGGTTTGCTTTATAAATTGAGGAGAATTCTGGTAGGGTCCATAAATGTTAATTATCCAAATCTCTTTTTGTTGTGTGTTACCCTTGACAAATATGTACTGACCACTCTTATCTTTCTTTCTTTCTTTCTTTTTTTTTCTTTTTGCAGTTTTTGGTCAGGGCTGGGTTTGAACCCACCACCTCCAGCATATGGGGCTGGCACCCTACTCCTTTGAGCCACAGGCACCACCCCTCTTTCTTTATCTTTGTTGCTTTAAAGCCAATTGTGTCTGCAACTAAAATTGCAGCCCCTACATTTTTCTAGGTTACATTTGCCTGTATTATACAAGTCCATCCCTTCACCCTGAGTCTATTTTTATCCTTTAATGT
Source organism: Otolemur garnettii (assembly GCF_000181295.1). Classification (NCBI taxonomy): domain Eukaryota; kingdom Metazoa; phylum Chordata; class Mammalia; order Primates; family Galagidae; genus Otolemur; species Otolemur garnettii. The sequence continues at coordinate 350,286 of NW_003852667.1, read as the reverse complement.
ATTCTTGTTTATAGCAGATATCCAGTCTGAGTTTATGTGTCCAGTCAGCCAGGTTGTGTCTCTTTAGAGGATAATTTAAACCATTCACATTGAGAGAATTGATAAGCCTGGTTGTTTTGGGTGTCCAGTGGACAATTTTAATCCTTTCACTACTGTGGAAGTTGGGTTTTCTTCAGTAATTTCTGGGTAAGTTTACTTTGAAGGTAGAGTATTGTGCTGGTCATTGTGGAGAATGGGTCTAAGAATATAATGGAGAGCTGGTTTAGTTATGGCAAATTTCTTCAACATGTCATTAAAGTATTTGATTTCAGGCAGCACCTGTGGCTCAAAGGAGTAGCGCACTGGCCCCATATGCCAGATGTGGCAGGTTCAAACCCAGCCTGACCAAAAACTGCAAAAAATAAAAAAAAAGTATTTTATTTCTCCATTAGAAATGAAACTCAGTTTAGCTGGATACAGGATCCTGCGCTGAAAATTTCTTTTTTGTTTGAGGAGATTGAAAGTCAATGACCATCCTCTTCTGGATAGAAACATTTTGGGTGAGACATCTGCAGTCATTCTGATATTTCTCCCTTTGTAGCTGATGGTTTTCTTACGTTTGGCTACTTGCAGAATTTTATCCTTCCTCTTAACTTTGGAAAAGTTAATCACAATGTGTTTAGGAGATGCTTTATTTAAATTGAATCTTGCTAGGGTTGAAACTGTCTACTATCTGAAGTTCTGTATCCCTTGCAATGCTTGGGAAATCCTCCTCCAAAATCTCTTGTAGTAGAGCTTCTGTACCTTTAGGAACATCCTCTTCTCCTATGGGAATTCCTATAAGAGAAATGTTTGATCTTTTGGAGTGATCCCACAACTCTCTCAGGGAATGATCAGTTTTTACTCTCCATTTGTCTGCCTCTTTGAGATTTGGGAATGTTCAAAAGCATTGTCTTTAGTTTAAGAGATCCTTTCTTCCACCTGGTCAATTCTATTACTGAGGCATTCTACTGTATTTCAGAGCTCCTCAACTAACTTTTCATTTCCTTGCGCTCTGCTATCTCTTTTCGCATTATTTCCATATCTTTGATGACTTTCACTTTGAATTCATTAATTTCTTGGGACAACTTTAGAATTCAATTACTATATTTTCTTCCATTCTATTTATCTTATTTGACATGTATATTCTGAATTTGATTTCTGACATTGCAGCCATTTGTCTATGCATGGCATCTTCAGTTGTATCTCCTTTGTCATTTCTTAGGGGCGATTAATCTACTCTGGTTATTTATCTTGCCAGAGTTCTTCTGTTGAATCTGCATCATGTTTGTTTTCCACTATTTGGCTATTACAACTTGTAGGGTGAGATTTAATTAGGATTCCCAGGTAGTAGAGATAGCCCCTTACCAAATTGCTAGGCTTTATAATTGTGGCTTATCTCCTACAACATTACAAATGCCCCTTTCATAGTTTTGGCCAGAGATTCTGAGGACCTACTTGGTGACATAGCACAATGTAGCTCTGTTTTGATATCAGCCAACTTCTACCCTATCCTAAGAAGCCACAGTATTAGGTTTAAATATCACTGGTGAAAGGAAACAAACAGCTTTGGTGCCCATCCCCCATCCTTCAGTTCTTTTCTACTATGGGACTTCAGTCAACCTCAGAATGTCCCCAAGTGGACAGCCCCAGACACGGTTTCCAACCAAATTATCTCAGGCAGTGCAAACCCTACTCAACAGATAGGGTTTCAAGGGTCTCCAACAGCACAACTGGAGCCAGGGATCCAGGCCCCCACCCACCAGACTCAGTCCACACTGCTACCTGCTTCTCTGCTCACAGGCCCAGTCAGAGCCAGGGGCCATGACCCCACCCACCAGTCTCAGTACACACCCAGCAATCCTCTGCTTGCCAGACCAGTTGGAGTCAAGGGACCACATTCCCATCTGCCAGTCTCAGTCCACTGCCTGGCAAGCCTTTGTTCACAGGCTCTGTGGAGTCAGGGTGCCACACCTTGCCCACAGATCTCAGTCTTCACCCAGTAAGCCTCTGCTCACCAGTCCTGCTGGAGACAGGGGACCACACCCTTGCCCATAGGTCTTGGTCCACACTCAGCAAACCTCTGCTGGAGGATTCTGTTGGAATCAGTGGACCATACCCTTGCTATCATGTCATAGTGCACACCTATCAAACCTCTGCTTGCAGGCCCAGCAGGGGCTGGGGACCAGCCCTTCCTGCCAAACTCAATCTATATGAAGCAACCACTCTCCCATTGTGGGTGCTGTCAGAGCTAGGGGTTCTGTACCCCATCTCACCAGACACAGCCTAAACCGAGGGTCAACACCACCACTGGCTGGGCATAGTCATAACCAGGGGACTGTTCATCCTCCCATTGAGTATGAGTTTCTTCCCACACCTTTTTTCTTCCCCCTTAGTCATGGATTCTGTCTTAATGGTTGGCAGTCTACACTATGCCCAGATCTCTCAGGAAAAGACCAACACTCTGTGCTCTGCATGAGGCAGTTCAGACCACCATGCAATGGTAGATGGGTGGACTGGGAGTTTGGACTTGTGGGGGAAAACATCTGTTCAATTTTATGCCTGGTGGGGTGGTGTCTAGGTTCATAAGGGGACCTCCCTACAGAAAGAGACCTGGTGTTTAGTGGCTCTTTCCAGCAAGGTAAAATGAGAGGTCTTTTTTTCCCCCACTCACTGTCAGCTAGCTCAGAGAGGGCCTCTTGCTTGGGGGAGAGGGATCCTGTCCTCCAGTTGATGGGCTTGTTTGTTTTCCTGAATGCTCTCACTTGGAGTTACAGCTTGCAGAACTTCTTTCTTGGTTCAGCTCCCAATCTTTGGCTTCATAGAGTCTAATTTCATCCAGTTTTTCTCCCTTGGGTCAGGAGCCTCTCCTGAGTGTTGCTACTAGTCGGCCATCTTCCCAGAATTCTCAGGCCTGAGCATTCTTAATTCTATGCCAGAATTTCATAGCCTGTAAAACTGTGTTTGACAAACCTAAGAATAGTGCTCAACCTCCTTTAGTTCATTTAAATTTTCCAAATAAATACTGTAAGTTAAAATAAGCTAAGCAAGAGGGATTCGGAATATATATATATATATATTTTTTTTTTTTTTTTTTTTGCAGTTTTTGCCCAGGGCTGGGTTTCAACCCACCACCTCTGGCATATGGGGTCAGTGCTGTACTCTTTTGAGCCACAGGTGCCACCCCAGAATATATTTTTTTTAATTTACACAGCTACCCCACTGTTCTTGTAAATTCTATATACCCTTTCAGGGAAGGGGTGGTATTTGCCAAAAAATATTTGCCACCCACTCACCAAAATAACAGATGCACGAGGTCTTAGTAATATCTACTACCAGGATCAACCACACCTCTTATTCCAATCCTTTCAGACTTCAAGTTCAAATTCACACGTTCTTCTTCCCCAAGGAAGCTTTCCCTAATGGACCCCACCAGCCCAAACTGATGTGGCTTCCCTTCTTCCAAATTCTAAGAATAACTGTGAAGACCCTTACAACTGTGAAGACCCTTACATACTACACACTCAACACAGTTAGCCACCATGCTGCTGAGGGGTTTTACTTTCATCTGATTATTTAGGCTCTTCTCAGCACTCTGCATTCTTTGCATTCAAAGATTACATTCAACACTCTGCTGCATTCAGGTGTTGTTCAGAGAAGAGAAGCTGAAAAAACACCAGAGGTTTTTTCTAGTCATCTTGTGCACATGGGAAGGAGATAAAGCCCCCCTGAGTGCTAGTGCCTCTGGTACTGCTGGGAACAGGCAGCCCATATGTCACTTAATAATGGTGATCTAAGTGCCTTCATAGGAACATAATGAGTAGGTGCTCAAAAAGATGCTATTTGGATTATCATAACTTCCCTCACTAATAAAGTTTATCATTTATAATAAAATGTCAGGCTTCCTCCTTTTCCTTTCTGCTAATTCAATTTGGAGGATGTTAAGGGAGCTAATGATACTCCAAGCAGGTCCTAATTGTTTGCAGACAGACATCTGGCTCTGGACCTATCCCCATCCCTGACATAATTAAAATAACTCCAGGTTATTTCAACTTGGTTTTAATGGGTATTTCTAGGGTTTAGTAAGATACTGCAGGACATTTTGTACACATGGCAGAAACTGCAATCTGTGGAAGCAAAACGTTCAGGATTGCATCCTTCTTTACTTTTGTGTCAGTAAAGTCCTCCCTTCCCACATATAAGGGACCCTGGTCACTCTCCTGTAGCCTTGACAACTCTTGTTTTTCCCCCAGATGTTAGGTAAGACACATGGGCTGAGACTGGGTTTATTTTGCTCACTGCTGCATTCCAGTATCTAGAGTGAATGTTTAATAATCATCACAAAATAATAAATAAAAACAATAATAGCAAAGATGAATAACTAATATATTATACGCAAGGTCCGGTCCTAAATGTTTTGCATTTATTAGCTTAAATAATCCTCACAATGATCCTCCAATGTAGGTAATGTAATAACCCCGTTTGATGAGGAACTATAGACGTAGTCAAAAAACTTGCCCAAGAATAAAAGCTACTAAGTATCAGAGCTAGGCTCCGAATTCAGATTATCCAGCTAGAAAAATCTGTGCTTTTATTTAACCAATGTGCTATACTTCCTTGAAATAAAAAAGTGCTGAATAAATTATTAGTAATATAGAATATACAATAATTGTATCAATAGCTAATATTTACTCAGTACTTATGTGCTTGGCATTGCACCTGTATTTCATTTAACCCTCACAACCTCCTTTCCTTCTAGATACCATCATGGTTCTTATTTTGTAAATGAGAATTATGAGGACAAAAAGTTTCCCAGGGTTACACTACTCATGAGAGAAAGGAGATTGGCACCTTCTAGTCCAACATTCTACTTGTGTTCTTACATCATATGCCACTTCTCTCTCACTGTTTCACATGGTTCTCTCCCAAAGCCGCCTGAGATAAGTATTATTATCAATTTAGCTTTACATTGAGAAAAAATAAGAATGAAGTTAAAGAACTGGCCCCAGGTTAGACAAGTTAGAATGTGACAGAGTACTAGTATAGAGCATAGTACCCAGGTGTTCTTGTTTTAAATCCCATCTTCTTTCTGCTCTATCCTTATCACTGTTGCTATTGTTACATTTGTGAGTTGTCCTAAATGTCTCATTCTCCAAGTCTGGCCCTTTAGTACAAGAAGAAATGATTCTAATGCAGAAACCTCCTTGAATAGAAGAAGTCTTCTGGCCAGCATCATTACATGCTGTTCAGCTCTGATCCACCAGAATATAGTGAAAGCAGCAGGAATACAAATAAGTTATGACACAACCATGTCTAGAGTGGCAACACTGAGGACAGAGGAAGCAGAAAAAGCATGTTTGGGATAACTGCAGGGCTGCAGGAACATCAATGGATTATTCAAAAAAGGAGATTTACTCCTTACCATAGTAAATAATGAAAGAGGGAGAAAAAAGAATAAAATGTTAGAGCTTTATAAATAAAGAAAAAAGTTTCAATTTGAAATATCAATAAAAAAGAAAAGAAAGTGAGAATAATTACCTATAAATAAGAATAAAAGGTATCCCCCCAAAAGCAGCAAAAGAATTTCCAAACATCCTATCTAGGATGCCTTCACCCTGAGAAGGACATGTTATGGTGAGAGGTAGCTAGGCAGGAAGGATGGCACATTTCCTGCCTAGAAACATTCAAGGCTGAGCATATATTGGGGAAGGAGGAAGTCAGAAAAGGCCTGGTGGGGAAGGAGGGAAAGAGGGACTCTAGGAATCCTCAAAAGGCTTTACAACTTCATCAGCTAGGAAGACCCATCCTCTTGTTCAGCCTGAGGCCAAATAACAGCTCTACCATCCAGGATTGCTACAGTTTCTCTATGCCAGTTACCTTCTAGAGATACCAGCTGCTATGCACTCTCCTTCTCTATGAATCTCCTTTTCTGATTAACTCTCTCAATCCCTGCTAGGGTCTCATGTGGTAGTAGTTTCTCTGCTTCCCACCTGAGTAGAAGGGTACAGAGACATGGGAGGGCAAGAAAGGAAGATCATAATAGAGTAAGAGGAAGACGATCCATTCACCCTCTTCTAATTGTTTTTCCTTCTCTCAGTACATTAAAATCTATTGGTTAAAAAAAAAAAAAAAACTTCACAACCACATTCTTCCTTGGAACCTTTGGAATCCAAAGAGCCTGGAACCTCTTCTCCTCTTTGCTACATAGAGTCAGACACAATAAAAGCACCAAAACACCTCACTACCCAGAGGTGGCAGGTTCAAACCTAGCCCCAGGCAAAACTGCCAAAAAAGAGAGAGACTCACTTAAGCCCAAGAGTTAGAGGTTGCTGTGAGCTGTGATGCCACAGTATTTTTCCCAGGGCGACATAGTGAGACTCTGTCTCAAAAAAAATAAAGAAAGAAACAAAGAAAGAAAGAAAAGAGAAACTGTATTTAATGGGACATGACTAATCTTAGGGGTTTAATGTTGAACCTTTGTGATCACTGTATCTCTTTCTAAATGTTCACAAAAAAGCTACCAATATTATAGAATTCTGATAAGCTCAATGGCAATAATGACATAGAAGTTGAGCAATATGGAATCTGGAGCCATGTTATCTGGATTCAATTTCTGGCTCTATCAATTACTAGCCATGTATCACCTTGGGAAAACTACCTAACTTCTCCATATCTCACTTTACATATCTTTAAAATGGTAATAATAATAGTACCTACCTCATAGATTTATTGTGAAGATTAAATGAAGTTAATGAAATAAAGTTCTTAGAACAGAAGCATAGAGACACTTAATAAATGTTAATTCATTACCATTTTATTGTCATTCTATATTTTCCAGATTGTATTTTTCTGCTTTGAAAACTAGCACATTCTCCTATCTACAGTATTCTTACAGATCTCCCAGAACAGAAAAGCAAAACAGTCCTCAAATAATCTGTATATGGCCTGCAGGCCACAGGATGGATATCCCTGCCACAGCAATTCCTCTGGGGGTATCTTAAAATTATTTAAGTGCTCCTGGATATATATATATATATATATATATATCCTGGATATATAACTTATAGAATTATTTAAGTGCTCCTGGATATATATATATATATATATATCCTGGATATATAACTTATAGAATTATTTAAGTGCTCCTGGATATATATATATATCCTGGATATATAACTTAAATTCTGTTCTACTACAAGCCCCATGAAGGGAGAGATTGTAGTCTAACACAGAACAGAGGCTGGCACAGAAGAGGGCCTCAATAAATATCCCATGAAGGAAAAATTTAGAGCCATGAAATATTTCTCCTAACAACCTTGGATACTTTGGGGTTTGATTACCTTAGTGAGGTTTATGCTCTATTTCCCTTGAGAAAGAAGGAACTTAAGTTCCTCTGTTTAACAGTAAAGCAACCATCTGCCTCAAGAAATAGGTTGCCAGGCTATCAGTTATATTTTTCTTCTTTATTTGAACTGATCTTTAAAAACATTAGTGATATTTCTTAAGTATTTTTAAAACTGACTCATCCTAGGATCCATGAAACTATTTTTTGTCACTTCTGTTAAATATTATATGTGAATTTGTATTATTATCTAGCCACTTGCTAGATAGGGACCCTTGTCTCCTTTAAATTTATGAACTCATCAGAAAGCTTAATATAGTCACATTTGATTATTCACCTTTATTACCTGCTTTCTTCCTGGTAAAAAGGATTACTGAACTTTTGGGAATGCATTTACCTTGTATGCCTGAGGTGAGTGAGAGCCTTGCTTGACTTACCCTAGTCCAGGCCCTTCTCCTTCCTTTTCATTGTTGATTTCCTTTGTCAAAGGAATCTTCACCTCCAAGAATCCTTTTCCATTCCTCCCAGCTCAATCTCAAGAAGAGTGCCTTCTGTAGCAATAACAAAAGGTCCCCCACAACTCAAAATATCTGTCTCCTTGCCTACTTTCTTTTGGCCCCATGATCATTTATCAGAAGTTAACTCCCTATCTGCTGAATAGAAAAGACTTATTATGGATACAAAATGTAAATCTCAACACTAAGATCAGATAGTTTTAATGGTCTTTGAACAATTAGCCTATAGTTGCTCATGCTTTGGGAAGCTAGTGTGAGGAAGATCTAGGTATACTTTGATCCTACTCAAAAGGCTGAGAAGGAAAGGGAAGACCCAGGTAAGTTAGTAAATCCAGGTTATAGGCTGGATTTGCTCTGAGAAAAAAGTCTATGGGTTCTTGCTAAAAACAAGGAAGCACCCATCTGGGGGAAACTGTCTGCTTCAAGGATTCTCTCTCTCTCTCTCTCTTTTTTAATCCCTGTTTCCTGCTTCCCCTATCCTGCCTGTTTGGTTGGTCTGAACCCTCAGCCCTGTCTTAACTTACTGTCTTCTAGTAGCTGGCTTAAGAGTTGATTCATCACTCTATCTTGATACTCCACTTTCCCTTGTTTCCTAAATTGAGCCTAGTATTAATCTTGTTTCTTACCCTTTATTCCTAGCCTCTGCCTTACTGTTCTGTGTCTTGGCCCTGTCTCCTATATCCACTGCTTATAGAACCTTGTCTTACATTATACTTAAAGTAGCCCCACCCTTTCCTGGCAGATAGCATTGTTTGGGATGGGGGACCCTAAAATAAACCAGGTTTCTAATTGTTTGCTATCTCTATGACTAGTTCTGAGCATGAACATACTTTAGAGGGGGGGAAGAATAATCACATAACTTCTAGTGACAGGACAGTAAATTTGGAAAGTGACTCTAAACACTTGGTTCCTCCCTCCTCTTCTACTTTTCCTGTTCCAAAATTTTCCCCAGCCAGTCCTTATAGCCCAAACTTGTCTGAACTACCTATCTTTATTTAGGAAGGAGATGTGAGGAATAGTATTCCATAAGGAAGGATCACATTGAAAGCACATGCTTCTCTGTCCATTCCCATCAAGGAGAAGAGCCCAAGAAGCCAAAATTCACAGAGTTATTGAAGGGTCAATGATAAGAACAAGACCTCTCCTCAAATGGATTACAAAGAAGGGAGGATGGGTGAGAACATGGCTGGGAGTTGTGGGAAACCAATGCACCTTGCATGGGAAATGGGTAGAATAATGGGGAAAATCCGTATTACACAGGTCCCTACCTTTCAGGGCAAAAATAAGAGACCCTTTGTTGATGACTTGGATATGAAGGGGCCATTTGGCCAGTACCATTAGAGTAGAAATGAGGAAAAGTGCTTGTTTACCAACTGGTATAGAAATATTTCAATGTTTTAAATAACTGGTGCAAATCAAGTGGCTATTAGCTCTGGATAGAAGGGACTGAGAAAAAGCACCATGAGAGTCATGAAGGTAAAGAGATACAAAGACAGAGGTTCACAGCCCACAAGTCAACATTGTCTGTAATACTCATGCCACACTAGTGTTCCTGATACAAACTGTTGCCAGTCTCCTGTCTGTTTTTCCCCCAATAGCTTTTGCGCAATCTGTTGAGAGCTTAGGTATGACATTAAGGGGCTGGTACACCATGGTGCCCATCTCGCTCAGGGAAGAAGGTGGCATGGTTACCTTCTTACAGAGGACCATCTGGTGGTCAAACAGGAAGAAGACCCGCTGCTGATTGCGGCCATAGGGCTGATAGATCCAGGCCATCTCCCCAGTGTAGATCAGCTCCGAGCTCCTGTCTAGGATGTCTTCACCCTGAGAAGGACATGTGATGGTGAGAGGTAGCCAGGCAGGAAGGATGGTACATTTCCTGCCTAGAAACATTCAAGGCTGAGCATATATTGGGGAAGGAGGAAGTCAGAAAGGGCCTGGTGGGGAAGGAGGGAAAGAGGGACTTCTAGGAATCCTCAAAAGGCTTTACAACTTCATCAGCTAGGAAGACCCATCCTCTTTTTCAGCCTGAGGCCAAATGACAGCTCTACCACCCAGGATTGCTACAGTTTCTCTATGCCAGTTACCTTCTAGAGATACCAGCTGCTATGCACTCTCCTTCTCTATGAATCTCCTTTTCTGATTAACTCTCTCAATCCCTGCTAGGGTCTCATGTGGTAGTAGTTTCTCTGCTTCCCACCTGAGTAGAAGGGTACAGAGACATGGGAGGGCAAGAAAGGAAGATCATAATAGAGTAAGAGGAAGACGATCCATTCACCCTCTTCTAATTGTTTTTCCTTCTCTCAGTATATTAAAATATATTGGTTAAAAAAAAAAAAAAAACTTCACAACCACATTCTTCCTTGGGCTATTATCCAAAGAGCCTGGAACCACTTCTCCTCTTTGTTACATAGAGTCAGACACAGAAAAAGGACCAAAACACCTCACTACTAACTACTTCAATTCTACAGAGTTTTCATATGTGTCAAATGCCAAGCCAGACTTGGCCCCTGTCCTCAAGGAGGTTACGTCTCAGTGGAGAGTAATACAGGTACACTTATAACTCACGGAACCCAAGGCAAACCAAACCAAAGCTCATGGGCACAGGGTTGAGTGTTCCAGGGCCTATGTAATAATGACAACAAAGAGTGGTTTGCAGGATACAGAAGAATAAATATTTCCCAAACACCTATACGGGTTAGACATTGTGATAGATATAATACTTTTACTCTATTGCATTTGAACCTCACAATAGCCATGGGAGTCGGATATTCTTGCTCCCACTTTACAGTTCAAGATACAGAGAGATCAAGTGATAAGCCAAGGTTGCCCAGCTAGATAGTTACAGATCCATGATCCAACTCCAATCTGAGCAGATCCAGAGAGTATGCTTATCCTTTCCACTGTATTATACTGTTTCTAGACCAAAATCTCACTGGCAGACCAATCCCTTTCTCTCTCCAGGTCACATATTTCCCAGATAATAATGAGGTGTATGAGGATAATTTTTATGGTCTCAGCCCTGATATTCTGATGCTAATGTCACAGCTTTCCATCTAAAAGCTTCAAGGCAAAGTAAGAGATGGGGACCATTGAATCCTCCCATAAATAATCAGAAAATACAGCCCATGCAGTGTGGTAGGCCAGAGGAAAGGGCATCTGGAAATGGTGATCTTCAGCATACTACTTTTTTCCAGTCTAAGGGAGGGGAAGGAAAGGGGGAGCTCTGTGGAATTGTTTTCTAATAAAATACCCTGAAAGAAGCTCAGAAATACAGCTGTGACTCCAAGCTCCATCTCAGGATTACCCAGCAACAAGGTAAATACTCCTTTTAGAAGGTATGATATATTAGCACATAATCTTTGGAGGCCAAGTGTTGAGAGAAGAAGCCCTCAGGGTTAGGGATCAGTGCACAGCTTTCCTGTTAGGGGGATGGGAAGCTGAGTGGTACCAGTTTACCACATCTAACCCTAATGCAGGGTAGGAAGATATACCACAGTCTACTTTGGATATGTATGAAATGAAAGAAAATCATAAAAGTGGACTGTGCCATAAAAGATGGCTAAGATAACTTTTAAAAGTACCACTAGCTAAACTGCAGATGATCAGACCAAGAGAATTACTCAATGTTATCTGGTTCACACAGTATATCAACCAGAGTCACTCTGATTCTATTTTAAATACTTGCCACATGTTAATTCTAATAAGCAAGAAAACTTGACAAAATACACCTCTATGTTCCCCCAACTGACTGACCCTGAATAACACACATATTCTTTTCATACTTCCATTTCCTCATTTCTAAAGTAGGGATAATAGTACCAACTTCATTTTGGTATTGTGAGAATTATTAACACATACAAAATGCTTAAGGAAGTACACCTTGAGTAGAAAAAGGCTAGAATAAAGAGGAAAATTTCTGTATCACAAAGGCACCTACTTGTCAGGGCAAAAATAGGAGGCTCTATATAAGTGATGGTTATTATCTTAACTATTACTGTGTGTTTTAGATGCTATATCTTGTCTCTTATTAATACAAAAACCCAGTAAATGATACACTGTTATGGTCCCCAAACCAAGGTCAGTGATATTGGAAGCAATTTGCCGAAAGGGGCAGAAATCAGACTCTCTAAAGTTCATGCTTTTAACCAGCATACCACACTAAAATGATGAGCTCCCTGCCAACCCAGTGGAACAATCAGCTTCATGGAAGATTTCTGAGGTGAATAATTCCAAAAGACCTGTGTTCTAGGTTCAATACTTCTACTGTGTCCTTGGAAAGTAGATTAAATTTTCAAACTATTTCCTCATTTATATAAGATAATATAACTGTTCCTATTTGACCTGTTTTACATGGCTACTTGAGAGCATGATCAAATCTGTTTATGCAAGAGAAAGAATCCTCTCATTTTTCAGAGCTCTTAAACATACATCCTCTGCCCCACTAGTCCTACACATCTCTTTGTCTTGCCCCCGAAAGTGAAATCCTTTCTCACTGCCCCCCAACACAGGGCTTCTGTTCCACTGTACTCCTCTAGAATTTTGCTTACAATGTTTATTCTGCTAGGAATGTACCTTTCCTTACTAGATAGCCAAGGCCACACCTCATTTATCTCAATATTTCCAATGCCTAGCACAGAGCCTGGCATAGAGGAGATTCTCAAAACATAGATCTCCTAGTGTCACATATTTTCTCAAAATCCTCCAGGGGACCTCATTTTACTTAAAATAAAAGCCAAGGTCCTATGATGACATGATCTGACCTCTCATTGCTTTCCTGATCTCATCTGTTCCCACTATTCCTCTATTCACTGCACTATGGCCACTCTGACCTCCCTATTGCTTCTTGAGTACACAGTCCCTATTTCAGGTCCTTTGTGTGTGCTCTTCCCTCTTCCTAAAAGGTAGTTCCTCATGAAAGCCACATGGTTTGCTCCTTTAGTTATTTTCTCAAATGTTCCCTCTTCAGGTAGAAGCCCCATCACTCTCTAGCCTGTTGTCCTACTTTATTTTTCTTCATAGCCACCACCGCTACCTGACAATATATATTATACATATGTTTGTTTATCTCCCTTTCATTGATATAAATTCAATGGAGATATTTGCAAAATATAGGTATTTGCAGAACCTATACTGGGGTCTGACACTATTTAGTAAATGAATCAGTGGGTGTTGAGTGAAATGTGGCTACGAAAAACTACCCAGATATTCCTTGCCAGCTTTCACCTTCTTTCCCTGGGGCCAGAACCTCAGAGAAGAAGTTTCACCCCATTCTAATTTATTCTAATTATAATTAACCCCATTCTGCCTAAATTTGCCCCATTCTAATTACGGGCCAAATGATGTGGGGCTGTGGCCTAAGGAGATCCAGGGAAAGAAGGACAAGAAAAATGCCATCCTTTTTATCCAGTGTGTTTTCAGTGTCGCCTACTGACAGGATGTCAGGGAAATAAATTCATCCAGCCCTACATTTGATCTTCTAGTCTCAGAAATATGTTTAATCAAGCCAGCTTAGCTTTTAAATAGATGTGGGGTTTTGTTTGTTTTGTTTAGTTTTTTGATACAGAGTCTCAACCTGTGGTTCTGGGTAGAGTACCAAGGTGTCACAGCTCACAGCAACTTCCAACTCTTGGGCTTGAGCAATCCTTTTGCCTCAATTTTTCTATTTTTAGTGGCGATAGGGTTTCACTTTTGCTCAGGTTGGTCTTGAACTCGTGAGCTCAAGCAATCCATCCGTCTAGGCCTCCCAGAGTGCTAAAATTATAGGCACAAGCCACTATGCCCAGCCTTTAAATAGATGCTTTTGCTACCTGCATCATGTTGGGTTTTCTGTTCCTTCCAATTTCTTTCAATTCAATCATCCAATGGTAAACTGGAATAGGCCTTTGGTTATTAATTACCCAATAAGGATAGGAGGTAAAGGGTGACACAAAGAGGAAAGCACAACCACTCCAAATCAAGCTCCCAAATATTGGGTTTCTGCTAAAATTCTCCAGAAAAAAAAGAAAGATTAAAAAGAAGATGTCAGGGGTATGTTCCTTTCCCTTCCTTTCATGTGGATTTAATGAGTGTGAAAGGAGGCAAATTGACAGCTCAACCAAACCTCAGCTTCAGAGAAATCAGAAATGGAAATTTCCCAGAAACTATAGTATTCTGGAATCAGGTTCTTCTCCTTGCTGCTCTCCTAAATTGCTGTAATGTACTGATTGCTACCTAGAGGGATGGGTGATACTTTCACTCATCCATTTATTTTTCAGGAAACTTGGGGGATGGGGCAAAAGTAGGGGTACTTTAGGAACTCCTAGTCCCCATATATGGTAACTGGAGTTGGGCACATTTTCCTAGAATATTAATGGAGTAAGCTGAGGCCAAATTCAGGCCCTGACATAAAACAAGATTTCTTTCTCTCTAGCTCTGATTTTTTTTTGGGGGGATGGGGGAGATAGAGTCTCACTTAGTCACCCTGGGTGGAGTGCTATGGCATCATAGCTCACAGCAATCTCAGATTATCAGGGTCAAGCAATCCTCTTGCTTCAACCTCCCAAATATCTAGGACTATAGGTGCCACCACGACATTGGCCAGTTTTTCTAGTTTTAGTAGAAATGGAGTCTTACTTTGCTCAGGCTGGTTTCAAACTCATGAGCTCAGGTGCTCTACCCACCAAGGCCTGCCAGAGTGCTAGGATTATAGGCATAAGCCACACGCAGACAAGTGCTCTGATTTATTGAGCAGATACCTATTGGCTGCATGCCACCAACCCTCCAAATTTCTCTCCAAGAGAGATTAAGCACTGAAGGATCCCCTTATGTCTCATCTTTTTTTCATTTGATAAATGAAACTGCAGATGATTTAGACAGTCACTCTGTTTTTTCCAACATCTTGGGAAGCAAAAGGGTACCAGAGACAACAAAGCACTACTTCTCTTTATTTTTTTTTTTTTGATTTGCAAAGTTTGTTCAGAGCCGCCTCCTCTCCTCTCCTCTCCTCTCCTCTCCTCTCCCCTCCACTCACCTCCCCTCCCCTCCCCTCTTCTCCTTCCTTCCTTCCTTTCTTCTTCCCTTCCCTTCCCGTCCCTTCCTTTCTCCCCTCCCTCTCTCTCCTCTTTTTTTCCTTCCTTCTTTCTTTCCTTCCTTCCTTCCTTCCCTCTCTCCCTCCCTTCTTCTTTCCTTCCTTCCTTCCTCATCCTCTCTCTCTCTTTCCTTCTTTCCTTCCTTCCCTCCCTCCCTTCTTTCTTTCTTTCTCTTTATTTCCTTACTTCTTCCTTTCCTTCTTTCTTTCTTTCATTTTGAGACAGAAGTTCATTCAATCTCCCTTGGTAGAGTGCTATGGCATCATAGCTCACAGCAACATCAAACTCTTGGGATCAAGCAATCCTCTTGCCTTAGCCTCTCAAGTAGCTGGTACTATTGGCACACACCACAATGCCTGCCACAAAAATTTCTCAAATGTTCTTAGAAATTACTCAAATACTAAGCACCTCTCATTAGCAAGAATTTTTGCCTTGAGTCTAATTTAAACCCTTCCTCTTGTTCTTCAAATATAATTCATCTTACTCCATCCTTTGCTAACATAGTAAACTTTTGCCAAGTTATTCAGACTCTCCAACCCCCTTATTTGGAAGGGTCCTACCTCCCAATCTAGTACAGAAGCTTGCCACTGGGCAATCTTGTCGATATTCTCCAAACGTCGCTTGCGTTCATTGATCTGCTGAGTCACATTTCTCATGACAGCCAAAGCAGCTGCCACATATCTGTAGTCACTGTAAAGACACAAGAGTGAACGTTGAATGAGCCAATGTGCCATAGAACTAACATGCTAGATGTCAATCTAACATCCACCGTCCTCTTCCTCCTTAATAACAGACCTTTGATTTTCAGATGGAAACCCATGCCACCTACAGTTAAAGACTACATTTCCTATCCTTTGTTTTAGCAGGGATGATTATGGAACTAAATTTCATCAATTGATATGAAAAACAAAAGTGCTGGGTAGGACTTCTGAGAAATCACCTCTAAGGAAGAGAGCATACCCTTCATTAGCCCTTACTCAATCCTAATGCTTGGAATGTGGATGTGATGGCTGAAGCTCTAGTAGCCATATTGGACCATGGGAACAAGGCCTAAGCCCTAGAAATAGGATAGCAGAAAGCTATGAGTTTCTGATGACCATAGAGCCACCATACCAAGGCATAGATCTTCCACTTGCAAACTTCTTTCACACAAGAGAGAAATGGACCTCTTGTTTTATATAGCCCTGTTTCTGTGTCTTATCTGATACAACCAGCCAAGAACCAGGAAGGGAGCTTTACACACAGCACAGTCCAGACAACCTTAACATCTCTCCTACCATCTATTTCTAGGGAGCTTCTACCTCAATCACTGGGAAATAATATCCTAACCCTTCCTCCTGCACAATATAGTGATAGAATGTAGCACAGTACTTAGAACACAGAGTGTGAAAGCAGACTTTGTGGGCTTAAAACATATTTTTGTCACTGAGTAGCAGTGAGGCCTTTGGTAAATCTCACCCACTTTTTTACTGACTCAGTTTCCTCATCTATAAAATGAGGAGAATCATAGTAGAATTTATTGAGGGTTTAATAAATTAAATGCAATCATGCATGTAAACAGTTTTATTCTTGGCTCATAATAAATGTTAACAATATTATCATTATAAGTAAAATATTTTTCTCGTACAGACATCAATGGGATGCCTTGCAAAACCCCTAGTCCCTGAAGTATAATCCTTAGGCCTGCTTTCTGGGACTCTGAATAGCCCAAGTGCTGAGAGTTACACATCCTGCTCATTTTTCTCTGGCTTGTCTGATCTTATTTCCAATTGAATGGCTTCTGTGAAAGGCAGACTGAAAGTTAGATTTCAGTCATTCAGTGGAGCTAAAATAAACTGAGAAGACAAGAGGATGAATTACCCCTTAGTGTTACCACCTTTCCCTAGAAAGGCTAAAAGTGCCTTGTGGTCACTAATTTGCTTAATCTCCTACCACAATTTAGAAAAAGGGAGAAAAAGAAGATATGCAACATTTGCCTTTTTTCTTTCTTAATACATTGAAGAGTGGAATGGTGAACCACACAATGGCCCAGTGAAGAGAGTTCTAACTGCCAGGCTAGAAGCTATGCAATACCTATTCTTTGCTAGCATGCATTGATCCAATCTGTCAGAACTGTAGCTCTCAAATTCTATTGCATTTTATCTCCTTCTGTGATAGGCTTCTCACTACTCTTCCTATCTAGTTTATTCTGTCTTAAGACAAATCTGTCAGAAAAGTCTTCTTTGTTCTGATCATTAATGAATGTTAGCCATTATCAGCTTTTCTTCTGAATCCCACTGCTGACTCATATTGAGTTTATGGTCAACTAATACTTCCTAAGTCTCTTCAAAACATGTTTCCTAAAAGCTGTACCTGCCTGTCCATGGGCTATTGATTTCTTATCTTAGATCAAATTTTAAAACTTTATATTTGTTGTTGTTACATTTAGTCCTTTTACAGTTAGTTGTTCCAACTTTGTGCTCTCCAATACTATAAAAGTTTCTCTCTGGCGAGACTGTCAGAGCCTGCTCCCATGGTTATGATAGAAGGGGAGATTTCATCACAGAAGCTGCTAACATAAGTAAGTATTCCTAATATTTGGAACCATTTTCTATCCCCTGTGCTTTCCTTTCTCTGACTAGAGGACATATGTGCCTTAAGCCACTTTCTGGGAATTAAACCATAGAGCCATACTGTCCAACATGGTAGTCACTCACCATATTTAATTAAAATGAAATAAAATTTAGTCTTTCTGTTATGCTAGCTGTGTTTCTCAGTACTCAATAGCTATATGTAGCTGGTACATTGTATTGGCCAGCACAGGTACAGAACATTTACATCAATGCAGAAAGTTCCATTGTATAGTACTGGCATGGGAATATTCTTACCTCTGTCTGACCTTGAGTACTTTCCTGTCATAGATTCATCACTGCACTGTCCTATACTGTCTGTTTTTTGCCTGGCTTCCTTTCTTACAACAACTAGAAGGGTAATGTACTCATTTCTAACCTGTTCCATTAGCTTTGCAGGTGAGAGAAGAAAATAGTTATGGTGTAGTCTGGACCTTGGCCAGAGCCTCTGGACCCTCAGATGAGGTCTGGACCAAGGCCCCTATTAGGGCAAGTGTCAGAACCAAGACTTTTTAGTTCTATATGTGTCAGCTAATCTCTTATATGGAGTCTTGCATCTTGTAAGCTTAAGGATGGTGGGATGGGAAAGTATGTCACCTTTCCTACCCTTCTACAAATGCAGTATTACTCTACATTTATCACTTTCTATCTAATCTTCTATCTTAGAGGCCACTCTGACTACCTGAATTTCAGGCCTACCTACCTGACGACCTGACTAAGCCTCCAAGCAGGCAGCAGTCTCTAACTGCTTTCAAATCCAATTCTCTTACCTTGATATATATGCATAGCAGAAGCTATTACCTTAGTAGAGCCTCCTGAGGTATGCCAAGAGGGGTTTCCCTTGCCCTGGAAGGTAGTGTTGGGCCCCACAAGTCACCCTTAAGAGGGATAGGGATTTATGTAGTCTACCACTGCCTAAGCTATTCCATCAGCATTCTGGAGCCCAGAGGGTAATAAGGGAGAAGACGAGGGAGTAAGATGTCAATAAAGATTTGAAGCAGGAGTTCCAATCACAAGGCGAGGGAGCATAAAAATGCCAAATCTCATGCAAATGTCCATCTTGCTAGCTCCCACCAAACACACCAAAGCCCTGCGGTTGTTCTGGCTTAAGAAACTAACATAGCTTTGGGCTATGCTTTAAAATATTGTTTTTTCTGGGACTCTTAAGATAAATTATATAGCATATAATTTACCTAGTGAATATTATGAGTCCATAAATATGATTTTTAAAGCCTACTGCTAGGTTCCATGGAACAAATACTCAGGAAGTAGGTAGGTGAGGAGCTGTGATATAACAACATTTGAGAACCACTATTTGAATATCCAGTTTTAAAACCACTGGTCAGAATGACAGCTGCTCCATTGAGCTACAGGTTCAATAGTTGCTAATTTTGGTCACTTAGCACCATGTAATACAACTTTGGAGGTCATTTAGGCTCATGACACCACAGACTGACAGGACAGGAGGAAGACTTTCCAGACTGGTTGTTGCAATGGCTCATAAACCTTCTTGGGCACAAAAATTACCTAGAGAGCTCTTTAAAAAACTAGACTCTCAGACCAATGCACATGCTTTGTGTCCTTGATTTTCCACAGATTGGGTGTATCATTCTTCCTTTCTAGTTTTCCATTTTTTCAGCCATAGAATAAAGAAATATGATGAGAAAGGAGGGTCTTTCCAAAATTCTGCCATATGTATTTTTTTTTCATTTCCAAATATCTTAATTTCAGTAGAGATTCAATGTATTACTAACTTTCATAAGAGAAAATATCCTTAGAAAATTTGTGGAACTCAGTTCTGGCAACAGGCTATATTAAGTCTGTTCAAGTCACTTCCAAATTTTATGTTTAAGGAGCACTCTTACTACCTTCAGACTAGTAAACTGCCTTAGGGAAGAGGAAACAGAATCTTCCTTTGTAAGTTCCTGCTCCTCTTGCCTCCCTCACAGCCAAAAAAGTGTGGAAGACACAGCTATTGCTATCCTTGTTACTCCAAAAAAGGAGAGAACAAGGCCACTACATTTGGGTCAAAATCTGAAATCTGCCTAGGGCTCCTGAACCACTGAAGCACATGACCCATTATAAAGAAAGTAATATCAACTCAGAAATGAGCCCGGGGCTCAGCTGTGATGCTTGGCATCGACCAAACCAACTGGCCCACATGCATCTATGTCTAGAAGTCAGAACTAAGAAAACTAGGCAATGAAGCCAAATGAAAGTAGAAAGCAGGCTGAATAAGAATCAAGCAGAAAGCTAAAGAAAATGGGGCAAAGGCTTTCTTTGTTCTTAGAGTGCTCAGTCTGAGGAAGAGCCAAGAGCTGGCCCAACAAGTCTAAGACCAGAGATTTAAAATCATAAAGGCAGGCTACAAACAGGTTGGGGGTGCTGAGTCATGAAGTAAGGTATATGAATGAGTGAGGATGGTTTATTGTAGGCCATCCCTATTGTCTGAGATTACTCCATCATGTATATTGCTGATAGCAGGTGAAGAGCATAATTTCCATTCAGAGAAAGATAAACTCCTTGGTCCTTATTGGGTTGGTATTCTTGAAATACTTAAAAACTTTGGAAAAACTTCCAAAGAAGACTCAAGTCTATTTTCCTCTAGCATACTCTGTATATAAGGGAAAATTATGGCTGTGGTGGTGCAGAGGAAGGTGAAAAAGGCTAAAGAAGGTCAAGGATATAGCCATACAGAAGGAATTCAGGTTTGGTACAAGTTGGAAAGGCTGTCACTACAAAATTTGAATCTATCAAGCAGAGTGGAATATATAGTTGAACAATTATTGAATAAGACTTGATTCATTTGGCTGAACTCAGGGCTAAGGACTAGACTACAAACTCCCTGAAGGTAAGGCCTAATAGTATGATAATGATGGTGAATAATGATTTTGTGTGCATACTGATGTATCACTTTAAAAGTAACTCTCAAAAGCACTCCCTCACTTTATACATACAATAGCCTAGTGCAGTAAACAAGAATATATCATCCTACTTTCCTATAAGCCAACAGAAGCCCAGAAAAGGCAAAAGGACATACATTGTCAATAAAGCTAACATGTAGAGGAATTCGTTCCCTCACTCCCACCTCCCTTAATCTCTTACCTGTGGTCTTGGGCAGTATACTTGAGAAGCTCAGCCAACTGTAAGGGGTACTTGCAGATCTTTTGCACTGGAGTCAAAAGGAAACCATCAATAGCAATGTCAATCATCTGCTGCAAAAGGCGACAGGCCTCAAAGAAGTGCTGGTAACGGCTGTCTTTCATCAGCTTGGACAGTTCCATACAGGCGTCCAGGTGATTGTTACAATATTCTGAGTATATCCAGAATCCATCTTGCTGTGGGCAGAGGAATAAAAGGAAAGGGAAAGGCTACTGATTATCCACCCAAAAAGTCTTAAAGAAATGGAAATACAGGGTCTATTTTATTAATATTAAAATAATAACAATGCCAATGTTCTTTAGTTAATAATGTAATGGTATGATTTACTAAAAGAAATTATTTGGTAACTAGACAAACTGATTATAAAGTTCTTATAAAAATGAATAAGTAGCAGTAGTAAGGAAATTACAAAAAAATGAAGGGTAGTGTGAGAGGACACTGGCCCTACCAATAGTAAAACAACATGTCAAAACTCTGGTATTCATTCATAAAATGAGAAGGATTAGAAATTCTAATTCTGGCAATGGCAGACTATGTTCTTTTAGATAAACTCTGCCACTGAGAATAGCTAAGAAAGCTGAATAAATATAATAAATAGGTAAAGGAATAACAACATCCTAGCATCAAGTTATCTCCATCAAACATTCCTTAGAAAACATATATTGAAGTATTTAGAGATAAGGACCCCAAGATGTACACAAGTTAAACATTTATGACCAATAAAAAAGTGTGAATATATGCATGTGAGTATGTGCATATATATATGCATATAGAGAGAAGGGAAGAGAAGAGTCAGGAGAGACAGGGAGGACATGATCCATAGATAAAACAAAAGTGATAAAATGTTAACAACAGATGAATCTGGGTAAATGGTAGATGGCTACTGTACCATCTATTATACTATTATTATTTTTCATCATTTCTGTAAGTAGGAAATTATTTCTAAGTAAAATTATTTTGCAAGACTATAAGAATTAGGAAGAATCAGGGAAACATAATACCACCAAAGAAACATAATAAACTTCCCATGACTGATCCCAAAGAGTTGTAGATCCATGAAGTGCCTGATAAATAATTGAAAATAATCATCCTAAAGAAGCTCAGTAAATTAAAGAGAACATGGATCATTAATTTAACAAAATTAAAAAATACATACAAAAACAAAATGAAAACTTAAACAAGATCAAGCAGAAGAAGAACAAGTAGATTCAAAGACAGATTATTTGAAATAAGTCAGAGGAGAAAACAAAATAAGAAAAAGGAACAAAGAAATACTACAAGATCTCTGGGACACAATATAGAGAGCTAAAATTCACAAAATTTAGAAATTGCAGAAGAAGAGACAGGGAAAAGGAAATAAAGCTTATTTAAAGAAATAATGGCCCCAAACTTCCAAATCTGAAGAAAGATAAAAACATTGACATATAGAAAGCTCAGAAATTCCTAGCCAAATGTAAGCCAAAGAAGAGCTCACCAAGCTGCATTATAATGAAAATACAGAAACCAAAGACAAATGAAAATTTTGAAAGCAGCAAAATAAAAGAAGTATGTCACATAGAAGGGACTATTAACAATATTATCAGCAGATTTTTTCAGCAGAAACTTTGTAGTCTATGGAAGAGTGGGATGATATATTCAAAGTACTGAAAGAAAACAAAAACCTGTCAACCAAACATACTTTACTCAGAAAGATATCCCTCAGAAATGAGAGAGAAATAAAGACTTTTGCAGACAAACAAAGTTAAAGGAGTTCAGCACCACTAAACCTATCTCACAGGAAATGCTAAAGTGATTTCTTCAAGCTGAAAAAAAAGGCCACTAATAAGTAATATGAAAGTATAAATCTTTCTTGTAAAGGTAAATATATAGTCTAATTTAGAATATTGTAGTACTATAATGGTAGTATGTAAATAAATTGCTTATAACTCTAAAGATAGAAGAAAAATTATTAAAAATAACTATAATTACATTAACTTGTTAAAGAATACGTATTATTAAAATGTAACCTGTGACATCAAAGACATAAAATGAGGGAGGATTAGAAGTGTATAACTTTTTTCTGTGACCTAAGTTAAGTTTAGAACAGCTTAAAATAGATTAGTAGAACATTAAGATGTTTTACATAAACATCACAATAACTTCAAAGCAGGAGGACCTATAGTAGATACCCCTCAAAAAAAAAAAAGATAAAGAGAAATGAATCATAGTATGTCACTATAGGAAATCATCAAATCACAAAGAGAAATACAGTAGAACCTCTTTAAGTTGACCACCCAAGGGATCATAATAAGTTAGTCAACATACAAAGGTGGTCAGCATAAGGAAATAGACCTATGGTACTGATACATACATGTAGTATATGTCCAAATTAAGAAAATTATGCCAACATAAGAAGGTGGTCAATGTAGGGATGTGGTCAACTATGGAGGTTCTACTGTAACAACAGAGAAGAGAAAAGGGTTATAAAAAGAGTCAGAAAATAACTAATAAAATGTCAACAGCAAATATTTATCTTTTAATAATTACTTTAATAGATTCAATTCTCCAATGAAAGAACACAGAATGCCTGAATGGATTTACAAACAAAACCCACTATAGTAGAACCTCCATAGCTGACCACTTTCCTACATTGACCATCTCACAGATATGCACCACACGTATGTATCATTATAGTAGCCCTAGTTCCTTATGGTGCCCTCCTCTTATGTTAACCAATTTGTTAACAGTCCTTTGAGTGGTCAACTTAAAGAGGTCCTACTGTATCTGTTGATAACAAAAGAGTCACTTCACCTTCAGAAACATGCACTGGGCAGGTTCTCTTACATTGACCCCCTAAGAGTCATGCTGTAAGAAGCAACACCTCTCCTCTTTGTCTCACCATCTGCTCAGCAGCCATGAAGCAGCAACCAGGCAGGAGTGCATCTCCATCCACGTTGATTGGTGTCCATATTGGCAATGCCTCCTGAGATCTCTACTGCCTGGAACACAGCATCCATCCCAATGGCCATATGCCAAGTGCCAAGACCACTGGGGGAGAAGATGACTCCTTCAACATGTTCTTCAGTGAGACAGGCACTGGCAAGCATATTCCAAGGGCAGTGTTTCTAGACTTGGAACTCACAGTCATCAGTGAAGTTCACACTGGTACCTACCACCAGCTTTTCCACACTGAACAGCTCAACACATGAAAGGAAAATGCTGCCACTGTCTATGCCCATGGGCACTATACCATTGGCAAGGAGATCATTGACCTAGTCTTGGACAAAATTCCTAAGTTGGTTGACCAGTGCACAGGTCTTCAGGGCTTCTTGGTTTTCCATAGCTTTGATGGAGGAACTGGTTCTGGGTTCACCTCTCTGTTGATTATGGCAAAAAGTACAAGCTGAAATTATCCATTTATCCAGCCTTCCAAGTATCCACAGCTGTAGTTGAGCCCTACAACTCCATACTCACCACCCATATCACCTGGGAGCACTCTAATTGTCCCTTCATAGTAGACAATGGGGCCATTTATGACATCTGTAGTAGAAACCTTGATATTGAGTACCCAACCTATAATAACATGAATAGGTTGATAGGTCACATTTTGTTCTCCATTACTGCTTCCCTCAGATTTGGTGGAGCCCTGAATATTGACCTGAAAGAATTCTAAACCAACCTGGTAACCTATCCCCACATCCACTTCCCACTGGCCACATACGTGCCTGTGATCTCTGCTGAGGAACCTAACATGAACAGCTTTTTGTAGCAGAAATCACCAATGCTTGCTCTGAGCCAGCCAACCAGATGATGAAATATGACCCTCACCATGGATTACTGCCTGTTGTACCATGGTGGTGTGGTACACAAAGATGTCAATGCTGCCACTGACACCATCAAGACCAAGCGTACCATACAGATTGTAAACTGATTTCCCACTAGCTTCAAGGTTGGTATCAATGACCAGCCTTCCACTGTAGTAGGTGGTGGAGACCTGGGCAAGGTACAGAGAGCTGTGTACATTTTGAGCAATGGCATAGCCACTGCTGAGGCCCAAGCTCCCCTGGACCACAAGCGTGACCTGATGTATGCCAAGTATGCCTTTGTTCACTGGTGTATGGGTGAGGGAATGGAAGAAGGAGAGTTTGCTGAGGCCCACGAGGACATGGCTGCCCTTGAGAACGATTATGAGGAGATTGGTGTGGATTCTGTTGAAGGAGAGGGTAAGGAAGAAGAATACTAAAGTTAAAATGTCACAAAGGTACTGCTTTTATAGTGACACTTATTTTACTTTAAACATTAAAAAGTTGTGGTCTGATCCTTTAATTTGTATATAGAGGTGTAGACTCTCGTACACAATTACTGACCTATGCTTCAAAACCTGAATGCTTCATTAGAGACCCAAGCTACCCACTTCACTGGTGGGTTTTGATTAACATCTTCCCTGTCTTAAAAAATAAATATACTGATTGAAAATTAAGGAATGAAAAAAATACTCCATGTAAATGGAAGCCAAGAGAAAGCAAGGATAGCTAAATTTAGATGTTGGATAATAGATGTTAAGTCAAAAACTGTCAGTAGAGACAGAGAAGGCCATTATATAATGATAAAGGGGTCTAATCATCAAGAGGATATAAAAAATTATAAATATGGAGTCAACAGAAGAGAAAATACCTATATAATGCAAACATTACCAGACCTGAAGAGAGAAATAAACAACAATATAACAGGATTTTAGTACTTCAGTACTTCAATTTCAACAATAGATGGATCATCCAGACAGAAAGTCAATAACTAAACAATAGACTTGAAATATACCTTACACGAAATGGGCCTAATGAACAGAATACTCATTCTTATAAAGCACACATGGAATATTTACAGGATAGATCATCGGCTACAAAACAAGTCATACTAAATTTAAGTAGAAACCTCCTCATGTATCTTTCTGACTACAATGATATAAAACTATATATCAGCAGCAGTAATAAAACTGGAAATACTCAAATAAGTGGAAATTAAACAGCAAGCTCCTGCATAATGAATGAGTCAAAGAAGTAAACAAAAAGAGGAATTTAAAAGATATATTAAGACAAATTAATTTGGAAGAACACATCAAAACTTATGGGATACAGCAAACAAGTTCTAAGAGGGAATGATAAATGTTTATATTAAAAAAAAGAGAAAGAAGGCGCCAGCCACATACACCTAAGGTGGCGGGTTCAAATCTAGCCCGGGCCCACCAAACAATGACGGCTGCAACCAAAAAATGTCCGGGTGTTGTGGTGGGCGCCTGTAGTCCCAGCTACTTGGGAGGCTAAGGCAGGAGACTCGCTTGAGCCCAGGAGTTGGAGGTTGCTGTGAGCTGTGATGCCATGGCACTCTACCCAGGGGGATAGCTTGATGCGCCATCTAAAAAAAAAAAAAAAAAAATTAAAAAAAAAGAGAAAGAGAAAAATCTCAAATAAACAAACAGGACATTAAACTTCAAATAACAACAAAAAGAACAACAGAAATGTGGAAGAGGCTCAGTGCCTGTAAGTCAAGGGTTAAGGCACCAGCCATATACACCAGAGCTGGTAGATTTGAACAAAGCCTGGGCTTGCCAAACAACAATGACAACTACAACCAAAAAATAGCTGGGCATTGTAGTAGGCACCTATAGTCCCAGCTACTTGGGAGGCTGAAGCAAGAGAATCGCTTAAGCCCAGGAGTTGGAGGTTGCTTGTGAGCTCTGATTCCACAGCACTCTACCTAGGGTGACACCTTGAGGGAAAGAAGAAAGGAAAGGGAAAGGGAAGGGAAAGGGGAGGGAAAGGGAAAGGGAAAGGGAAAGGGAAAGGAAGATGGAAGAGGCAAGATGGCTGACTGAAGCCAGCTTTCAGCAGAGGCTCCGGTCCAGAGGGAGAAATAATGGACAGAAACAACACAATAAAGCAGAAGATCAGGAGCTGAGCTGAGAGAGAGGATTGATAGGTCTGCATTACCCCTGCTGAGGCAAGCTCGGACCCCAGGGAAACAAATTTCAGGTACAAAACCCATCCCAAAGAGGACGGAAATCCTTCCCCTCTCCCCCAATGAGAGCAGCATGAGGTGAGTAGAGAACAGAAGGGAGAGAACGACTGAGGGTCCAGATGCCCTCTACAGAGAGATACCACCACAAGCCAGGACAGTCTCTTGCCTGGGCCAAAAGTTGATCTAAAATTCTTTCTACCTTCCTGAACTCCCAATCCTCCCTCCTGGTGGTTGGGAAGACTACCCCCTGAAAAATCCAGAGTGTTTGGCAGATTTTTGCTAGGGTGGGGCATTTCATGAGCTGTGGGGACGTTGTGCTGAAACTAAAACTTTAATAGAGGGGGAGAGTCACAAGGGGAGAGAGACTTGCCCCTTGTTTGAAACAGCATAGTAAAGGACGCAGCCACCGAACATCAGGGACTGTGGTGGGTGCCAGAGGCACCCCACCCACTTCTACTACCCACAGAGCACCTTCCACTGGCTCCCCAGTACCCCACCCGATTCCTGAGACTATGTGGCCCACAGCTGGAGACTCTGCCCCCCAGCTCCCTGCCTGGCTCCTGCAACATGAGACCCACTGTCAGCCACTCCTGCCTGGCTCCTGTGACCCATGGCCCTTGGCTGACAACTCCCCTGGACTCCTGTAGCCCAGCACCTATGGTAGGCAGCTCCACCCTCTGGCTCCCCGCCAGGCTCCTGTGACCCTTGGTGCCTGTGGCAATGCCCTCCAGCTCCACCTCACTCCTGTGACCTACACACAGCAAGACATCAGACCAGCAGCAACACCCCTGACAGTGGTGGCTGTTCCATGGTCCCTCCCACTGGTGTTAAATTTGGGAGAGAAACATCCCCTGTCCTGTGACACGTGGGGAAAACCTAACCTAACCTGCAGGGGTTCGAGAGGTGAAGGGTGGCCAAGGCAGAGCCATGGTCTCAGAGAGAGAGAACAAGACTCCTCCAAGGTAACCCCTGGCTGGGCACAGACACAGGTGAAACACTATCCAGTTTCCAATGATCACCAGAGGGAATCAGTCCTGAACTAGTGTCATCTGTAGATCACACAATGCGATGGCCCAGTCGGGGAGGCATTGTCTCCTCTTTGACTTAGGTGCAAATTTTTGGTGTACTTGAGTATTAGAGAGAACTGGGCTGCAGCCCTCTGGGGTAACCAGTGACTGGGGGTGAAGGTGATGCAAATTGGGAAAAGAAGACCAGCCCCTTGGAATAATTCTTTTGCTTGGTGGGCCTTTCTGACTCCATTGACCACCAGAGTGAGTCAAACTTGAGCTGCCAATAGAGCCCTGCCGTCCAGTTGCTGGGGACTTTTTGAACTCTCCCAATTGATCTGTGTTTGTGCTGACTAGGACAATTGGTTTGGAATTCTTGATCTGGGCCAATCAGCTAGGGGCTCCCCCAAGGTTATACCTGGGTTGTTTTGTAGAGGGAGGCTCTGATCCTACTCTCACAGTGAATGCCAGCGGGGGGCAGGGTGTCTTAATTGCTTCTCAGCTGAGATTTCAACCCAAAGTCACTGATCCACTAGGATTGGTCAGAGTCTAGCTAAATACAAGACACACCCACCTAGCCCCATCATACCAAGCAGGTCCCCAGATTCTCAGTCTGTAGTACTGAACAGGACATTGGTAAAGCTGTAGGGGAAAAGCCGCAGTCACTAGCCTTACCACTCTGGTAAAGGGCTGATTAATTACATGTCAAGGAGCCCTCAATTTAATTCCACCTTACCAGCCTCTCTAAACAAATGGTGAAAAATAACCATGGGGCGGAAGCAGAGGAAAAACTCAGGCAACATGAATAACCAGAGTAGATCAATTCCCCCAAGGTGTGACAAAGGAGATGCAACAGAAGATCCTATTCATAAACAAATGCTCGAGATGTCAGAAATTAGTCCAGAATTTGGACAGCAAAGATTAACAGAATTGAAGTAAAATTGGAATTAGAAGTTCAAGGAGTGATTCAAAAGTTGGCTCAAGACGTCAATGAATTCAAAGATAAAATCACCAAAGATTTTGATAAATTGTGACAATAAGTTGCATCCTTCAAAGACTTGAGAAATACAGTAGAATCCCTCACTAATAGGATGGAGTAGTCAAAAGGAAGGATCTAGGACATTGACGACAAAGCTTTTGAACACTCCCAAATGCTCAAAGACAAAGAGAAATGGAGAGCAAAGACAGATCATTCCCTCAGAGAGTTGTGGGACCACTCCAAAAAAGCAAACATCTGCCTTATTGGAAATCCTGAAGGTTATGAGAATTATCTGAAAGGCATAGATGAAAGGAGATTTTAGAGGAAAAATTTCCAAACATGGCAAGAGATACTGAAATTCAGATAGCAGTTTCAGAACTCCAGCCTGACTCAATCCAAATAAAGCACCCTCTAGACACTTTGTAATTAACTTTACCAAAATTAATATGAAAAAGAAAAACCTGGAAGCAGCCAAACATAAGAAAATCATAACCTACAAGGGGAACAATATTAGAAAGACTACAGATCTTTCTGCTGAATCTTTTCAAGCCAGAAGAGGATGGTCATCAACCTTCAATCTCCTAAAACAAAACAACTTTCAGCCCAGGATCCTGTGAGCAGCTAAACTGAGTTTCATTTGTGATAGAGAAGTCAAATACTTTAATGACATTCACACGTTGAAGAAATTTGCCATAAATAAATCAGCTCTTCATGATGTTCTCAGACCTACCCTCCATTATGACCACCACAATATTCTACCACCAAAGTAAACTCACTCAGAAATTATTGACCAAAACCCAACTTCCACAGTGACAAAGGGATTAAAAACATCCACTGGTCTTTCAAAAAATGTGACACCCAAAATACTACCAGGCTTATCAATACTCTCAATTAACACAAATGCTTAAATTATCCACTAAAGAGGCAAGAGTTGGCTGATTGGATACAAAAACTCAAGCCAGATATCTTCTACATACAAGAATCTCACCTTACCTTAAAGGATAAATACAGACTCAGGGTGAAAGGAAGGACAACATTAATCCAGGAAAATGGAAAATAGAAAAAAAGCAGGATTGCAATTATATTTCTAGATACATTAGGCTTTAAAACAACAAAAGTAAGGAAAGACAAGAATAGTCACTTCATATTTGTTAAGGGAAATACTCAACATGATGAGATATCAATTATTAACATTTATATGCCCAAACAAAATGCTCCCCAATTTATAAGGGAGATCCTAACAGACATGAACATGCAATATCTTCCAGCACCATAATAGTTGAAGACTTTAACACACCTTTGGCAGTATTGGATAGATCCTCCAAGAAGAAACTAAGCAAAGAAGTTCTGGACTTGGCTCAGCGCCTATAGCTCAGCCGGCTAAGGCTCCAGCCACGTACACCTAAGGTGACGGGTTCGAATCCCCAGCCTGGACCCGCCAAACAACAATGACGGCTGCAACCAAAAAATGGC
>NW_003852667.1:289501-319883 GCF_000181295.1 Otolemur garnettii | reverse complement strand
ACAAAATTGAATACACATTCTTCTCATGAGCCCATGGAACATCCTACAAAATTGATCACATCTTAGGTCACAAGGCAAATCTAAGCCAATGTAATAGAACAGAAATTATTCCTTGTGTTTTCTCAGATCATCACAGAAAAAAAGTTGAACTCTCTAATAAACTAATAACAAGAATCTGCATACTCATACAAAGACCTGAAAACTAAATAACCTTATATGATAAGATACCTGGGCCAAAGAGGAGATTAAGAAAAACATTACCAAGTTTTTGGAACAGAATGATAAAGAATATATGAATTAAGAGAACCTCTGGGATACCACAAAGGCAGTCCTAAGAGGGAAATATATAGGACTGCAAGCCTTCCTTAACAGAATGGAATGAAAGCAAATCAACAACTTGAAGGGACATCTCAAGCAAATTGAAATGAAAGAGCACTCCAACCGCAAGACCATCAGAAGAAAAGAAATAACCAAAATTAGAAGTATATAAAAATAGCACTCTGTACCCCATGACAGTATTAATGTACACAGCTATGATTTAATAAAAAAATTAGAGCTGAATTAAATGACATAGAAAGCAAAAGAATTATTCCAAAGATCAATGAATCTAAAAGTTGTTTTTATGAAATGTTTAACAAAATTGATAAACCTTTGCCTAGCCTAACCAGAAATAGAAATCCCTAATTTCATCAATCACAAATGACAAAAGCAAAATTACAACAGACATCTCAGAAATTCAAAAAATACTTAATCAATAACACAAAAACTCTATTCTCAAAAATATGAAAATCTGAAAGAAATTGACCAATACGTAGAAGCACACCAACTTCCTAGACTTAATCAGAAAGAATTGGAAATGCTGAACAGACCTATATCAAGTACTGAAATAGTATCAACTGTGCAAAATTTCCCAAAAAAGAAGAGTCCAGGACCAGAGAGCTTCATGTCGGAAAAACCTTTAAAGAGGAACTAGTACCTATACTGCATAACCTTTCCAATGCATAGAAAACGAACAAATACTTCCCAACACATTCTATGAAGCAAATAACAGCCTGATCCTCAAATTAGAAACAGACACAACAACAAAATAAAATTATAGACTAATATCTTCAATGAATATAGATGCAAAACGATTCAATAAGATTCCAGAAAACAGACTGCAGAAATACATCCAACAAATTATACACCATGAACAACTTGGTTTTATCCAAGGGTCTCAAGGATGGTTCAATGTGCATAAATCTATAAATAGAATACATCAAATAAACAAAATGAAAAACAAAGAACATGATTATCTCATATGATGCAGAAAAAGCTTTTGACAATATCCAGTATCCTTTCATGATCAGAACACTTAACAAAATAGGTATAGATGGGACTTTTCTTAAACTGATAGAGGCCATCTACAGCAAACCCACAGACAATATTGTATTGAAATCATTTCCACTCATATCAGGAACCAGGTAAGGTAGCCCACTATCTCCCCTGCTTTTTAACATTGTAATGGAAGTCTTTGCCATCACAATCAGGCAAGAAAAGGCAATCAAGGATATCCATATAGGGTCAGAGGAGATCAAAGTTTTACTCTTCGCAGATGATATGATTGTATATCTGGAAAACCCCCAGGATTCAAATATAAAACTCTTAGAAGTAATCAAGAAATACAACAGCATCTCAGGTTACAAAATCAATACTCACAAATCTATAGCCTTTATATATACCAAAAAAAGTCAAGCTGAAAAAACAGTAGAGGACTCTATTGCTTTTACAGTAGTGCCAAAGTAGATTAAATATTTGGGAGTTTGCCTAACAAAGGACATAAAAGATCTCTACAAAGAAAACTATGAAACTCTAAGAAAAGATATAGCTGAATAACTTAACAATTGGAAAAACATACCATGCTCATGGCTGGGAAGAACCAGTATGATTAAAATGTCCATACTACCCAAAGCAATATACAAATTTAAAGCAATCCCTATTAAACCACCACTGTCATACTTTAAAGACCTTGAAAAAATAATATGTCACTTTATATGGAATCAGAAAAAGCCTCAAATAGCCAAGACATTTACTCAGCAATAAAAACAAATCAGGAGGAATCATGCTAACAGACTTAAGACTATACTATAAATTGATAGTGATCAAAACAGCATGGTACTGGCACAAAAATACAGAGGTAGATGTATGGAACAGAAAAGAGAACCAAGAGATGAACCCAGCTACTTACCATCATTTGATCTTTGATAAGCCAATCAAAAACATTCAGTGGGTAAAAGACTCCCAATTTAACAAATGGTGTTGGGTGAACTGGCTGGCGACCTGTAGAAGACTGAAACTGGACCCAAACTTTTCACCATTAACTAAAATAGACTCTCACTGGATTAAAGATTTAAACTTAAGACATGAAACTATAAAAATACTAGAAGAAAGTTTAGGGAAAACACTTGAAGAAATTGGCCTGTGAGAATATTTTATGAGGAGGACCTACCCCCCCACCCAGATAATTGAAGGAACATGAAAAATACATTACTGGGATCAGATATAATTAAAAAGCTTCTGCATTGCCAAGAACACAGTAATTAAAGGAAGCAGACATCCCTCAGAATGGGCAAAGATATTCGCAGGTTATGTCTCTGACAATAAGTAATCCCATCTAAGGGTGGGCAAGGGACTTGAAGAGAAACTACTCTGAAGAAGACAGGTGCGTGGCCTACAGACACATGAAAAAAAAATGCTCTTTATCCTTAATCATTAGAGAAATGCAAATCAAAACTACTTTGAGACAGCATCTAATTCCACTAAGATTATCCCAAATCACAAAATCCCATAACCAAAGATGTTGATGTGGATTAAAAAAAAAAAAAAAAAAGTTCTCCACTGCTGGGAGGAATCCAAACTAATACATTCCTTTTGGAAAGAAGTTTGGAGATCACTTAGGGGTCTAAAATTAGACCTCCCATTCATTCCTGCAATTCAACTACTAGGTATATATACAGCAGACCAAAAATCACTTTATAACAAACATATTTGCAACAGAATGATTATGGCAGCCCAATTCATAATTGCAAAGTTGTGGAAGAAGCCCAAGACCCACTGACCCACAAATGGATCAATAAATTGTGATATATGTACAACATGGGATATTATGGAGCCTTAAAATAAGATGGAGAGGTCGGGGAGGGGCAAGATGGCCAACAGGCACCAGCCTCCAACATAAGCTCCTGTCCAAAGAGAAGGATAATGTTCAGAAAATACCCAATAAAGTTGAAGATTGGAAGCCCAGCTGAGAGAGAGAAGAGTGATATCTGCAGGACACCTCTGCTGAGGCAAGTCGAGGCTCCAAGAAAGAAACTTACAGGTACAAAATACATCCCAAAGAACAGTGTCCATCCCCTCCCTCAAGAAACTTGTGGTTTTCTCTTTGTTTTCTCTTCGCCTGCTCCTGTAAGTTTTCTACAGGCGAGCAGTGAACTGAGGACCTATTATCTCACCCCACATGTGATAACCACAGGAAGGGGGGTCTAATCCCCTAGAGGGACCCTGCTGAGATTCTAAACACTCTCTTGGCTGGGAGAAAAACCAAAGATACATTTTCACTGCCATTTTGAAATTCAAATCCACCTTTCCCCCCCTTGCCTGCCTACAGAGACAATGAGGGGGAACACAAGAGCAGCATCCCCCACCCCTGCAAGACCAACCACCCAGTCCCAGTACTGCAGCTGGAGACCTGCTAGACCCATGTACATTCCACGGGTGGTGGTGGAGGAGTCCCCCATTCCAGGCACCCATGCAGGAGACACCAAAACTGCTTGCTAGAGCTGAGGGTGCCCTGTGGGGGACGGCGAAGGAGTCCACCGCTCTGGGCAGGCCCAAAACTGATAAAGCCATGTGCATCCCGTGGGTGGCGGCGGAGGAGTTCCCCACTCCAGGCTCCCAAGCTGGCCGGTACAAGATCTGCTTGCTGGTACCATGCGTGTGGGTGGCAGCCGAGGAGTTCTCCGCTCCAGGTGGGCCCAGAACTGCTTTCTGAAGCCCTGTGTGCTTCTCTGGGGCTGGTGAAGGAGTCCCCTACTCTGGGAAGGCCCAGAACTGCTTGCGAGAGCAATGCGGGACCCATGGGCAGTGGCAGAGGAGTCCCCTCACACGAGGCGGGCCCAGAACTACTTGCTAGAGCTGTGCACATCAGATGGGTGGCGGTGGAGGCGTTCCCTGCTGGAGGCACCCGTGCCAGGCAGGCCCAAAATTACTTGCGAGAGTAACTCAGGACCTGCAAGCAGACAGGCAGGAGTTCCCAGCTCCGGGCAGACCCAGAACTGCTTGATAGAGCTGTGCATGTCCTGCAGGTGACAGCGCAGGGGTACTCGCTTCAGGCACCTGCACAGGGTGGGCCCAGTACTGCCAGAGCTATATGCTCCCAGCATCCCTGGCCAGCCACCTAGAACTACAAGAGGATGATCAGCTGAGAAGGAACGATACTAGAATGACACTACTCTGAGGTGAAGAGCAGCAGCCACTGCAGTGGGAACAATAAGGCTCACATCCCTAAGGTTCTTCTGGAAAGACAGGCTTTGCCTCTCGGGGCAACCAGAGGAAGCCGGCCTACTCTCCAGTGGAAGCCATTGACTGAATGGTTCTGGTATGGTCTCCACATGGTATAAATTCAGCATGGGGTGGAATCATCAGAAAAACTCTGGTAATTTCATTAACCAGAGTAGATCATTCCCCCAAGGAAGGATGGGACACAGACAATGGAAGATCTCATCCATAAACACATGGCAGAGATGTCAGAAATCGAGTTCAGAATTTGGATAGCAAATAACATTAATACAATGGAAGAAAGGAGGGAATTAGAATTTTAAGAAATTAATCAAAATATGTAATCAAAGATGTAATCAAGAAAATATTCAGAAGATGTCTCAAGATTTCAATGATTTCAAAGATAAAATGACCAAAGATTTTGGAACACTGAGGCAAGAGGATGCAGCCCTCAAAGATCTGAAAACTACAGTACAATCCCTCGGTAACAGAATGGAGGAAGCAGAAGAAAGGATCTCTGACATTGAAGACAAAGCTTCTGAACCTGACCAAGCACACAAGAATGAAGAGGAATGGAGAGCAAAAAATGGATCACTCTCTGAGAGCTCTGGAATAATTCGAAGAAAACTAATATTCGTCATATAGGAATCCCTGAAGGCAATGAAGTGGCTTCACAAAGCACAGAGCTCTATTTCATGAACCTATGAAAGAGAACTTTCCAGACATGCAAAGAGATTCTAAAATTCAAATAGCAGACAATTTCAGAACCCCAGCATGACTCAATCTAAACAAGACAAACCCCAGGCACATCATAATTAACTTCACTAAAGTTAATAATGAAAAGAAAATCTGAAAGGAGCCAGACGCAATAAAACCATAACCTACAAGGGAAAGAACATAAGAATGACTACAGATCTCCCTGCAAAAACCTTTCAGGCTAGAAGAGGGTGGTCATCAACTTTTAATGTCCTAAAACAAAATAACATTGAACCTAGGATCCTGTATCCAGCTAAACTCAGTTTCATTTATGATGGAGAAATTAAATACTTTAATGACATTCACATGTTGAAGAAATTTGCTATAACTAAACGATCCCTTCAGGATATTCTCAGACCTATCCCCCACAAAAACCAGTGCAATCCTCTACTACATAAGTAAACTCACACACAAAATTTTTATCAAATTCCAACTTCCACAGTGACAAAAGAATAAAAGATTTCCACTGGACTTTCAAAAAACTTGATACCCAAAATTATACCAGGTTTATCAATATTCTCAAGCAATGTGAATGGCTTAAATTGCCCTCTGAAGAGTCACAGGCTGGCTGACTGGATACAAAAACACAGGCTACATATCTGCTGCATATAAGAATCCCATCTTACCCTAAAAGACAAATATAGACTCAGGGTGAAGGGATGGTCAACTATATTCCAGGCAAAAGGAAAGCAGAAAAAAGAAGGAGTTGCAATTTTATTTGCAGATATGATAGGCTTTAAACTAACAAAAGTAAGCAAGGATAAGGATGGACACTTTATATTTCTTATAGGTAATACTTAATACGATGAGATTTCAATCATCAATATTTATGCACCCAACCAGAATGCACCTCAAATTATAAGACATACTCTAATAGACATGAGCAACTTGATTTCTCCCAGCTCCATCATAGTTGGAGATTTTAACATTCCTTTGGCAGTGTTGGATAGATACCTCAACAAGAAGCTTATCAAAGAAATTTTAGATTTAAACTTAACCATTCAGCATTTGGATTTAACGGCCATCTACAGAACATTTCATCCTAACACAAAAGAATACACATTTTTATCATCAGCCCACAGAACGTACTCCAAAAATTGACCACATTTTAGGGAACAAGTCTAACCTCAGCAAATTCAAAAGAATAGAAATTATTCCTTGCATCTTCTCAGACCATGATGGAATAAAAGTTGAACTCAGTAACAACAGGAATCTGCAGATTCATACAAAAACATGGCAGTTAAATAACCTTACGCTGAATGATAGGTGGGTGAGAGATGAGATCAAGAAGGAAATAACCAAATTTTTGGAACAAAACGATAATGAAGATAGAAGTTACCAGAACCTCTGGGATACTGCAAAGGCAGCACTAAGAGGGAAATTTATAGCACTGCAAGCCTACCTCAAGAAAATGGAAAGAGAAGAAGTTTACAACATAATGGAACATCTCAAGCAACTGGAAAGTAACAACACTCCCAACCGAAAAATAGCAGAAGAAAAGAAATAAAATTAGAGCAGAATTAAATGAAATTGGAAAAAAAAGGATTATACAACAGATCAATAAATCAAAAAGTTGGTTTTTTGAAAAGGTCGACAAAATAGATAAACCTTCGGCCAACCTAACCAAGAAAAAAAGAGTAAAATCACTAATTGCATCAATCAGAAATGGTAAAGACAAAATAACAACAGACCCCTTAGAAATTCAAACAATCCTTAGTGAATATTACAAGAAACTTTATTCTCAGAAATGTGAAAATCTAAAGGAAAGTGACCAATATTTGGAAGCATGCCACCTTCCAAGCCTTAGCCAGAAGGATGTAGAAATTTTGAATAGGGCTATATCAAGTTATGAAATAGCATCAGCTATACAAAATCTCCCTAAAAAGAAAAGCCCTGGACCAGATGGCTTCACATCAGAATTCTACCAAACCTTTAAAAAGGAACTAGTACCTATATTACTTAACCTTTTCCAAAATATAGAAAAAGACAGAATACTACCCAACAGATTCTATGAAGCAAGCATCACCTTGATCCCCAAACCAGGTAAAGACCCAACAAAGAAAGGAAATTACAGATCAATATCACTAATGAATATTGATGTGAAAATATTCAACAAAATCCTAACAAACAGAATCCAGCAGCACATCAAACAAATTATACACCATGACCAAGTGGGTTTTATCCCAGGATCTCAGGGCTGGTTCAACATACATAAATCTACAAACGTAATTCATCACACAAACAGATTAAAAAACAAAGACCATAGGATTCTCTCAATTCATGCAGAAAAAGCTTTTGATAATATCTAGCATTCTTTCATGATCAGAAAACTTAAGATAATTGGCATAGAAGGGACATTTCTCAAAATGATAGAGGCCATCCACAGCCAATATCATACTGAATGGAGTTAAATTGAAATCATTTCCACTCAGATCAGGAACCAGGCAAGGTTTCCCATTGTCTCCACTGTTGTTTAACATTGTAATGGAAGCTTTAGCTATTGAAATTATGGAAGAAAAGGCAATCAAGGGTATCCATATAAGATCAGAAGACCTTAAACTTTCACTGTTCGCAGATGATATGACTGTATACCTGGAAAACACCAGGGATTCTACTACAAAACTCTTAGAACTGATCAAGGAATACAGCAGCATCTCAGGTTACAAAATCAATACCCATAAATCTGTAGCCTTTATTTATACCAACAATAGTCAAGCTTAAAAATAGTCAAGAACTCTATTCCATTTACAGTATTGCCAAAGAAGATGAAATAGCTGGGAGTTTACCTAACAAAGGACGTGAAAGATCTTTCTAAAGAGAACTATGAAACTCTAAAAAAGAAATAGCTGAAAATGTTAACAAATGGGAAAACATACCATGCTCATGGCTGGGAAGAATCAACATTGTTAAAATGTCCATACTACCCAAAGCAATACATAATGTGAATGCAATCCCTATTAAAGTTCCATTGTCATACTTTAAATATCTTGAAAAAATAATACTTTCTTGTATATGGAATCAGAATAAAGCTCAAATAGCCAAGATATTACTCAGAAATAAAAACAAAGCAGGAGGAATCACACTACCAGACATCAAACTATACTGTAAATCCATAGTGATCAAACAGCTTGGTATTGGCACAAAAACAGAGAGGTAGATGTATGGAACACAGTAGAGAACCAAGAGATGAACCCAGGTATTTACCGTTATATAATTTTGACAAGCCAATTAAAAACATTGATTGGGCAAAAGATTCCCTATTTAACAAGTGGTGCTGGACAAACTGGCTAGCGACCTGCAGAACACTGAAACTGGACCCACATCTTTCACCACTAACTAAGATTGACTCTCACAGGATTACAGATTTAAACTGAAGCCATGAAACTATAAAAATACTAGAAGAATGTGTAGGGGAAACACTTGAAGTAATCAGCTTGGGCAAAAATTTTATGAAGAGGACCCCCCAGGCAATTGAAGACACATCAAAAATACACTACTGGGACCTCATAAAATTAAAAAGCTTCTGCACATACAAAAGCACAGTAAGTAAAGGAAGTAGACAGCTCTCATAATGGGAGAAGATATCTATGTCTCCGACAAAGGTTTAATAACCAGAATCCACAAAGAACTCAAATGTATTAGCAAGAAGAGAACAAGTGATCCCCTCTCAGGGTGGGCAAGGGATTTGAAGAGAAAATTCTCTGAAGAAGACAGGCATATGGCCTATAAACATATGAAAAATGCTCACCATTCTTAGTCATCAGAGAAATGCAAATCAAAACTACTGTGAGATATCATCTAACACCAGTAAGATTAGCTCATATCACAAAATCCCCAAATCACAGATGCTGGCATGGTTGTGGAGAAAAGGGAACACTTCTACACTGCTGGTAGGATTGCAAACTAATACGTTCCGTTTGGAAAGACATCTGGAGAACACTTAAAGAACTAAAAATAGGCCTGCCATTTGATCCTACAATTCCTCTAGTAGGTATATATCTAGAAGACCAAAAATCACACTACAATAAATATATTTGTATCAGAATGTTTATTGAAGCCCAATTCATAATTGCTAGGTCATGGAAGAAGTCCAAGAGCCCATCGATCCATGAATGGATCAATAAATTGTGGTATATGGACACCATGGAATACTATGTAGCCATTAAGAAAGATGGAAACTTTACCTCCTTCATGTTTACATGGATGAAGCTGGAAAATATTCTTAGCAAAGTATCCCAAGAATGGAAGAAAACGTATCCAATGTACTCAGCCCTACTATGAAACTAAGTTATAGCTTTCATAGAAGCTATAACCCAATTTTAGCCCAGGAATATGGGGAGACGGGAGAGGGGAGAGGGTGGGGAGGGGAGGAGGAGGGTGGGTGAAGGGAGGGTGGCTGGTGGGATCACGCCTATGGTAAGGGTACATGTGAATCTCTCTAAATGTAGAATATAAATGTCTTAACAGAATAACTAAGAAAAAGACATGAAGGCTATGTTAACCAGTTGGATGAAAGTATTTCAAATTGTATACAGAAACAATACACTGTACCCCCATGATAATATTAATGTACACTGCTATGATTTAATATTTTTTTAAAAAAATGTAGACTTTACCCCTTTTATGTTTATATGGATGAATCTGGAACATATTCTTCTTAGCAAAGTAACTGAATAATGGAAGAAAAATTATGCAATGTACTCAGCCCTAATATGAAACCAATGTTTAAACACCCACACTTTCATATGAAAGCTATAACCCAACTACAGTGCAAGATGAAGGGGAAGGAGGGTAATTGTTGGAACTACACCTATGGTGCATTTTATAAGGGTACATGTTAAATCTACTAAGAGTAGAATATCAATGTCTTAACACAATTACTAAGAAAATAAGGTGAAGAGTATGTTAACCAGTTTGATGAAAGTATTTCAAACTGCATATAAAACCAGCATACATTGTATCTCATAATTGCGTTAATGAACACAGCTATGATTTAATAAGAACAAAACTTCAAAACAAACAAACAAAAAGAACAGAAAAATCTTAACAGATATAAATCAAAGAGATAATAGAAAAATCTATAGAAAAAATCAACAAAACTAAGACATTTCCTTTAGAAAAAAAATCTTAGCTAGACTACAAAAGAATTAATAAAGCAAAACCTCAAATAAATAAAATCAGATATAAAAGAAGAGACCCCAGAAACCAAAAGGATCATCATAAGTTACTATTAAGAACAATTATATGCCAACAAATTGAACAGCTAAGGGAAAAATAATAAAGACCTATAAATGTTCAACCTGCCAAGATTGAATTAGGGAGAAACATAAAGCTTCAACAGAACACTAACAAATAAGGAAACTGAAGCAGTAATTTCAAATCTGCCAAAAAAGAAAAGCCAGCTGGGAGCAGTGGCTTACACTTGTAATCCTAGCACTCTGGGAGGCTGAGGCATGTGGATTGCCTGAGGTCACAGGTTTGAGACTAGCCTGAGCTCTTCTGTAAAAATAGCCAGGTGTTGTGTTGAGTGCCTGTAGTCCCAGCTACTTGGGAGACTGAGGGAAGAGAATCTCTTAAGCCCAAGAGTTTGAGGTTGCTGTGAGTTATGATACCATAGCACCATATCAGGGTGACAAAGTGAGATGAAAGAGGGGAGGGGAGGGGAAGGGAGGGAAGGAAAGGGAAAGGAAGCCCAAAACATAGCAGAATTCATGGTAATTTCTCTTAATTCTTCCAACAAAAGGCATAAATAAAGGGAATAATACCAAATGATACCAAGTCAGACAACACCAAAAGAAAAGAAAATAGGTCAAGATCTCTCTTAAACATAAATCCAAAAATTCTCAATCAAATACTAGCAAAGCAATTACAACAATACATCAAAAATGATTATACATCACAACGAAGTAGGATTCATCCCTGGGATGCAAATTTGGATTAACATATACAAATCAAGGGTGGCACCTGTGTTTCAGTGAGGAGGATGCCTACCCCAAATACCGAGGGTGGTGGGTTTGAACCCGGCTGCAGCCAAACCGCAACAAAAAAATAGCCAGATGTTGTGATGGGTGCCTGTAGTCCCAGCTGGTTGGGAGGCTAAGGCAAGAGAACTGCCTAAGCCCAGGAGCTGGAGGTTGCTGTGAGTTGTGATGCCATAGCACATTACCCAGGGTGACAAAGTGAGACTGTCTCAAAAAAAAAAAAAATATATATATATATATGTATATATATGGATATATATGTACATATATGCACATGTATATATGATATATGTACAAATATGTATATATATACACACACACACAAGTCAATAATGTGATATACCACATTAACAAAAGGGAAGATTAAAAACTGCATGATTATCTCAATAGATGTGTAAAAAGGACTGAAAAAGTTCAATATACTTTCATGATAAAACCTCTTCATAAATTAGACATAAGAGAAATTTTCCTCAATATAATAAAGGCCATTTATGAGAAGTTCACAGCAAACATCATAAACAAGGATAAGAAACTGAAAAGTATTTCCTCTAGGAAGGCTGTCCACCCTAGCCACCTCTATTTAACACAGAAATCAAACAAGAAAAAAAAAAAAAAAAGAAGAAGAAGGAGGAGGAGGAAAGGAAGGAAAGAGGAAAGGAAGAAAGGAATTTTTAAGGGAAATGTTTTAAACTTTTCCCCATTCAGTATGATATTGACTGTGAGTTTGCAATATATGGCTTTTAAAATTTTGAGCTATGTTCTTTCTATGCCTAGTTTCTTCAGTGTTTTTCTCAGGAAAGGGGGCTGGATTTTGTCAAATGCATTCTCTGTACCTATTGAGATGGTCATATGATCTTTCTTCTCACTTCTATTTATGTAATGAATCAGATTTATTGATTTATATATGATGAATCATCCCTGCATCCTGGGGATAAAGTTCAATTTATCATGGTGGATTGTTTCTTGATGTGCTATTGAATTCAGCTTGCTAGTATTATATCAAAGATCTCTACATCTACAAGGTCATAAAATTAAGTATGTAAACTCATCCTAGAAAAAGTACTATATACCTCACTGCTGAATATCATTAAGGTCACCTTTGAACTACTCCCCTTGGGAAGCTGTACACTGATCCAAATACCTAGTCCCCCCTTCAAAACAATTCTAGAACTCTTTCTGAAATGGCCATCAGAGCTGTTGTTGTATAAGGTCTAACAAGTTTGCTGACTTATCCTAGCAAAAGTGCTACATACTTCATTGCTGAATATCACTACAGTCACCTTTGAAGTACCCCACTTGGGAAGCAATGTACTGACATCAGCTCCTACTCCAGCCTTCAAAGCACTTTTTCTAGGATGAGTTTGTAAACTTAATTTTCATATGACAACAGCTCTGATGGATATTCCAGTAAAAATTATAAAAGGTTATTCAAAGCAATAGGAATAGACAACTTTTCAAACCTAGAGACAGACATATATCCAGATACAAGGTCAAAGACCACTAGACATAGTGAACCCAGAGAAAATTACCTCAGAGCACATAGTAATCAAACTATCAAAGGTCAAAAGAGAGAGAGAGAGAGAGAGAGGACCCTAAAATCAGCAAGATACAGTAAGGAAACAAGTTATAAAGGACCCTAAATTTCTCTTGCAATAGACTTCTCAGAGGAAATCCTACAAGGGAAGGAGGAACTGAGATATCATATTTAAAGTGCTGAATAGGGAGTAAATATCAAATGAGAATGCTGGATCCAGCAAATCTATCCTTCAAATATGAAGGAAAGGTAAAAAGGCTGAGGGCATTTATCAACATCAGAGCTGTCTTACATGAAATACTAAAGGAACTTACTTAATCTTAATGAAAAGGATGCTAACATGTGAAAACAAAAACATTCAAAGGTATACAATTCATTAGTAAATACAAAGAGACAAATTCAGAATACTCTAACACTGCACTATGGTATGTATAATCATATCTTTAATATGAAAACTAAGAGACAAATCTATGAAAAATAACAACAATTTTATAAGAGATAGGGAATATAACAAGATAAAAACTCAGACAAAAATCTCAAAATGTGAGTTAAAGAGTAAACTGTAGAGTTTTTATTTTCATTGTTTTTTTTTTTCATTGTGACCAAAGCTACATTGTGATCAGCTTAAAACAGCTTGTCATAATTGTAAGACGTTTTTCTAAGCCCCATGGTAACCACAATGATAAAAGAAACTATAATGGATACACTAAAAATTAAAGCAAGGAATCAAAACATAATACCAGAGAAAAGTCACTAAACCACAAAGTAGGATGGTAGAAAAAGAAGAAAGAAAGAGAGAAATTCCATAACAATCAGAAAACAATTAACAAACTGGCACTGTGGAGGTTTCTGAGAGCTGTGAAGTCAGGGCACTCTACCCAGGGGGGATAGCTTGAGGCTCTGTCTCAAACAAACAAACAAACAAACAAACTGGCACTGATAAGTCTTTACCTATCAGTAGAAATATTGAATATAAATAGATTAAATTCTACAATTGAAAGACATAGAGCAGCTAAATGGATAAAAGTAACAAGATGCAACTATATGTTTCCTAAAATGATTCACTTCACCTACAGGATACATATACAACAAAAGTGAAGAGAAAGATGCAAATAGCAGTAAAAAAACAAACAAAAGTAGCCATACTTATATAAAACAGACTTCAGGTCAAAAACTGTAAGAAGTGCCAAGTAAGATCACTCTATAATGGTTAAAGGGTTGACTCAGCAAGAGGATATATCAATTATAAATATATGTGCACCCAACACTGAAACACCTAAATATACATTAATAAAATGTTAACATATATAAAGGCAGAGATAGACTATAATGCAATAACAATAGGGAACTTTAAAACCACATTTCAATAATGGACAAATCATCCAGACAGAAAATCAACAACAATAACAAAAATTGACATCATAGTTAAGTTGCACTCTAAATCAAATGTACAAAAAAACAGAACATTCAAACTGCTGCAAAACACATTCTTCTCATCAGCACATACAACATTCTCCAGATTAGACCATGTGTTAGGCCACAAAATACACTTGAAAAATTGCAAAAGCCAAATTCATATCAGGTTATCATTTCTGGCCATATGGAATAAAACTAAAAATCATTAACAAGAGAAACTTAGGAAAGATAGGAATTAAAGTAAGGCTCTAGAATAACCATAGATCAATAAAGAAATGAAAAGGGAAATTACAACTTCCCTGAAATAAATGAAAATAGAAACATAATGTACCAAAGCCTGTAAGATAAAATAAAAGTATGAATAAGGAAATTTATAGCAATAAATGGACACATCAAAAGAGTAGAAAGACAAAACAAACTAGCAATGCACCTCAAGAAAGTAGAGAAACA
Organism: Otolemur garnettii; assembly: GCF_000181295.1. Taxonomy (NCBI): domain Eukaryota; kingdom Metazoa; phylum Chordata; class Mammalia; order Primates; family Galagidae; genus Otolemur; species Otolemur garnettii. Next base: position 305,210 of record NW_003852667.1, on the reverse strand, counting down.
AGAAAAAAACAAACCTAAAGATAGTAGGAAAAAGTAATAAAGAACGGATATAAAATAAAGTAAAACTGAAATGTGAAAATATCAACAAAATGAAAAGTTGGGGATTTTTGCAGTGTTTTTGTTTGTTTGTTTGCTTGTTTGTTTGTTTTTGCTGGGGCTGGGTTTGAACCCGCCACCTCTGGCATATGAGGTCAGCGCCCTACTCCTTTGAGCCATGGGTGCTGCCAATTTTTTTTTCAAGATAAATGAAACCAATAAACTTTTGGCTATACTAAGAACAAACGAGAAAATAACCAAATAAATAAAATCCAACATTTTTTTAAAAAGATACTACAATTGATAACACAGAAATACAAAGGATCATTAAAGAAAATAAGAACTGTACACAAACAAAATAGTAAACTTAGAAGAAGCGGATAAATTTTGTGACACACACAACCTACCAAGTTTGAATGAGGAAGTAATAGTAAACCTGAAGGATACTGGGAAGATGGCTGAATGGTAGCAACCCTCAGCAGAGGTTCCTGACCAGAAGGAGAGAAACTCAATGGAATCAGACTCTATGAAGCCAAAGGTGGGGAACTGAGCCAAAAAAGAAGTTTGGCAAGCTCTAACTCCAAAGAAGAAAATTCAAGAAAACAAATTACAGGTACAAAGCCCATTGACTAGAGGATTGGAGACCCCTCTCTCAAGCAGGAGGCCCACTGAGAACTATCTGCAAAAAGACCTCTCATTTTACCTCACTGGAGAGAGCCAATAAATGCCAAGTCTCTTTTTGAAGGGAGACCCCACTTATGAACCTAGACACCACCCTGCCAGGCATAAAATTGAACAGATATTTTTTCCCACAAGTCCAAACTTCCAGTCCACACTTCTCCCCTCACATAGTTGTCTGAAGTTCTGCCCCCTGTAAAGCACAGAGTGTTTGGTTTTTTCCTGAGAGATCTGGGCATAGTGTGCACCACCAACCATCAGAACAGAATCTGTGAATAATGGGGAAGAAAAGGACACTCAGCGGGAGGAGGAGTAGTCCCCTGGTTATGACTATGCCCTGCCGGTGGTGGTGTTGATACTGGGTTTGGGCTGTGTCTGGTGGAACAGAGTGCAGAACCTCTGGCTCTGATGGCACCCACAGCGGGAAAGTGATTGCCCCATGTGGACTGAGTTGGACAGGCAGGGCTGGTCCCTAATCCCTGCTGGGCCTGCAAGCAGAGGTTTGCCAGACACGGACTGAGACCTGAGTGCAAGGGGGAGTCCCCAGACTACAACAGAACCCTCCAACAAAGGCTTGTGGAGTATGAACTAAGACCTGAGGGCAAGGGCATGGTCCCCTGTCTCCAGCAGGGCCGGTGAGCAGAGGCTCACAGGGTAAGGACTGAGATCCGCAGGTGGGGCCTGGTGCCCTGACTCCAACAGAGCCTGAGAACAGAGGCTTGCCAGGCAGTGGAGTGAGACTGGCAGGTGGGGGCATGGTCCTCTGACTCCAATTGCTCTGGTAAGCAGAGGCTTGCTGGATGTGGTCTGAGACTGGTGGGCAGGGGTGTGATCCCTGGATCCAACTAGGTCTGTGAGCAAAGAAGCAGACAATCGTGTAGATTGAGTCCAGCAGGCAGGGGTGTGGATCTCTGGCTCCACTTGTGCTGTTGGAGACTGTTGAACTCCTCTCTGTTGAACAGGGTTTGTACTGCCTGACACAATTTAAGTGGAACTTGTGTATGGGGCTGTCCACTTGGGGACATTCTGAGGTTGACCTTCAGAGTCCTATAGCAGAAAAGAACAGAAGGGTGGGGATGGACACTGAAGCTGTTTGTATATTTTCAGAACTCAGATTTAAACCTAAAACCATGGCTTCTTAGGATAGGGTAGAGGCTGGCTGATATCAAAACAGACCAACCTTGTGCTATCTCACCAAGTAGGTACTCAGAACCTCTGGCCAAAACTATAAAAGGGGCCTTTGTAATGTTGTTCGGAGATAAGCAACAATTACAAAGCTTTGGTAAGAGGCTATCTCTACTACCTGGGAACCCCAATTCAATCTCACCCTATCAGTTCTAATAACCAAACGATGGAAAAGAAACATGGTAGAGACCCAGCAGAAGAACTCTGGCAAGATGAATAACCAGAGAAAATCACCCTCCCCTCAAGAAATGACAAAGGAGATACAACTGAAGATGCCATTCATAGGCAAATGGTTGTAATGTCAGAAATCGAATTTAGAATATGATGACAAATAGGATAAATAGAATGGAAAAAAAGATAGAAATTGAATTCCAAAAAGTAGTTTTAAAGTTATCTCAAGAAATTAATGAATTCAAAGCCCAAGTCACTAAGGACATGGACACAATGAGAAAAGAGATAGCAGAGCTCAAGGAAAATAAAAAGTCAGTCAATGGGCTCCAAAATACAACAGGATCTCTCAGTAATAGAGTTGACCAGGCAGAAGAACAAATTTCTGAAACTGAAGACAAAGCTTTTGAACCTTCCCAAACTCTCAAAGGAGCAGACAAATGGAGAGCAAAAACTGATTATTCCCTGAGAGAGTTGTGGGATCACTCCAAAAACCCAAACATCTGTCTTAAAGGAATTCTCAAAGGAGAAGAGGATGGTCCTAAAGGTACAGAATCTCTATTCCAAGAGATTTTGAAGGAGAATTTCCCAAGAGAAATTCTGTAAGAGATACAGAACTTCAGATAGCAGACAGTTTCAGAAGCTCAGCAAGATTCAATCCAAATAAAGCATCTCCTAGACACATTGTGATTAACTTTGCCAAAGTTAAGAGGAAGGATAAAATTCTTCAAGCAGCAGATGTAAAAAAAGCATCAGCTATAAAGGGAGAAATACCAGAATGGACTGCAGATGTCTCACTGTTTCTAGCCAGAAGAGGATGGTCATTGACATTCAATCTCCTCAAACAAACAAACAAAAAAACTTTCAGCACACGATCTTGTATCCAGCTAAACTGAGTTTCATTTTTGATAGTGAAATAAAATACTTTAATGGCATATACATGTTGAGAAAATTTTCTGTAACTAAACCAGCTCTCCAGGATGTTCTCTGACCCATTCTCCACAATGACCAGCACATGCTCTACCTCCAAAGTAAACTTACCTAGAAATTACTGAAGAAAACCCAACTTCCACAGTGGTGAAAGGATTAAAATTGTCCACTGGTCATCTGAAAATAATGGCACCCAAAACTCAACTAGGTTTATCAATTCTCTCAATTAATTGAATGGTTTAAATTATCCTCTAAAGAAGCACTACCTGGGTGACTGGATACATAAACTCAGACCGAATATCTGCTATATACAAGAATCTCATCATACCTTAAAGGATAAAAATAGACTCAAGGTAAAGGGATGGACTTATATAATACAGGCAAATGGAACCCAGAAAAATGCAGGGGTTGCAATTTTATTCGCAGATACAATTGGCTTCAAACCAAAAAAGATAAAGAAAGATGAGGTTGATCACTACATATTTGTCAAGGGAAACACACAACATGATGCGATTTTGATAATTAACATTTATGGACCCTACTAGAATGCACCTCGATTTATAAAGCAAACCCTAATTGATATGAACAACTTGGTATCTTCCTGCACTATAATAGAGATGTTAACACCCCTTTGACAGTTTTAGATAGATCCTCCAAGAAGAAACTAAACAAAGAAATATTAGACTTAAACCAGACACTTGAACAAATGGATTTTACAGACCTCTACAGAAAACTTAATCCTAACAAAACTGAACGTACATTCTCCTCATCAGCACGTGGATCATCCTCCTAAATAGATCGTATCCTAAGACAGAAGTCTAATCTCAGACTATTTAAAAGAATATAAATCATTTCTTGTATCTTCTAAGACCACAATGGAATAAAATTGAACTCAAAAGCAAGAGAAATCTTCATAATCAAACAAAGTCATGGAAACTAAATAATCTTATGATGAATGATAGCTGAGTCATAGACAAGATTAAGAAGAAAATTACCAAACTTTTGGAACAAAAAGATAATGAAGACATGAAGTATCAAAACATGTGGGATATTGCAAAGGCAGTCTGAAGAGGGAAATTTATAGCATTGGTAACCTTCATCAAGAAAACAGAAAGGTGCTTGCTTCGGCAGCACATATACTAAAATTGGAGTGATACAGAGAAGATTAGCATGACCCCTGCGCAAGGATGACACACAAATTCATGAAGCGTTCCATATTTTTAAAAGGAAAAAAAAAAAAAAAAGAAAACAGAAAGAGAGAAACCTAACAACTTAAAGGATCATCTCAAACACTGCAAAAGGAAGAACATTCCAACCTCAAACCCAGCAGAAGAAAAGAAATAACCAAAATTATGGCAGAATTAAATGAAATTGAAAACAAACGAATCATTCAGAAGATCAATGAAACAAAAAGTTGGTTTTCTGAAAAGATTAATAAAATTGATAAAACTTTGGCCCACTTAACCAGAAACAGAAAAGTAAAATCTCTAATGTCATCTATCAGAAACAATAAAGGAGAAATAACAACAGACACTTAAGAAATTCAAAAAAATCCTCAATGATTACTACAAAAATCTCTATTCCTAGAAATATGGAAGTCTGAAGGAAATGGACCAATACCTGAAAGCACGAGTCTAGGAAGGACCAATACCTTCCTAGACTCAACCAGAAAGAATTAGAAATTTTGAATAGACTTATATCAATCACTGAAATAGCATCAACAATAAGAAATCTCCCCCCTAAAAAAGGAAAAGTCTGGGACCAGATGGCTTCACATCCATATTCCCTAAACCATATAGTACCCAGCGGGCCAGATAAATTTCTTAGGCAGGGTGCATGTGGCCCACTAGGCCGTAGTTTGAGGACACCTGGTCAAGATGGATGAGAAAATCCAGCAAGCAGCCAGGTGTATGAAAAGCCAGAGACAAAAATCAGGATAACCAATATGTTCCTTTGGGAACGACATATGGAGAACACTTAAAGAACTAAAAATAGACCTGCCATTTGATCCTACAATTCCTCTATTAAGTATATATCCAGGGGACCAAAAATCACACTACAATATAGATATTTGTATCAGAATGTTTATTGAAGCCCAATTCATAAATGCTAGGTCATGGAAGAAGCTTAAGAGCCCACTGATCCATGAATGGATCGATAAATTGTGGAATATGTACACCATGGAATACTATGCAGCCATTAAGAAAGATAGAGACTTTACCTCCTTCATATTTACATGGATGGAGCTGGAAAATACTCTTCTTAGCAAAGTATCCCAAGAATGGAAGAAAAAGTATCCAATGTATTCAGCCCTACTATGAAACTAATTTATAGCTTTCATAGGAAAGTTATAACCCACTTTTAGCCCAGGAATATGGGGAGATGGGAGAGAGAGGGGAGGGGGAAGGGTGAGTGGAGGAAGGGTGATTGGTGGGATCACACCTATGGTTCATCCTATAAAGGTACATGTGAATCTCTCTAATGGTAGAATATAAATGTCTTAACACAATAATTAAGAAAAAGACATAAAGGCTATGTTAAACAGTTGGATGAAAGTATTTCAAATTGTATACAGAAAAAGTACACTGTACACCATGATAGTATTAATGTACACTGCTATGATTTAATAAAAAGTAAATAAATAAAAAATAAATAAAAGGCGCTGCCTGTGGCTCAATGAGCAGGGCACCGACCCCATATACTGAGGGTGGTGGGTTCAAACCCATCCCCGGCCAAACTGCAACAAGAAAATAGCCAGGCATTGCAGTGGGCACCAGTAGTCCCAGTTACTCAGGAGGTTGAGGCCAGAGAATCACCTAAGCCAAAGAGCTGGAGGTTGCTGTGAGCTGTGATGCCACAGCACTCTACCAAGGGTGACAAAGTGAGACTCTTTCTCTAAAAAAAAAAAAAAAAAAAAAAAAAAGTTAAAAAAAATAAATAAATGAAAAAAAAATCAGGATAACCATAAATCTTTCAGCTGAATCCTTTCAAGTCAGAAGAGAACAGTCATCAGCACTTAACCTTCTAAAACAAAACAATTTTTAGCCCAGGACCCTGTATCCTGCTAAACTGAGTTTCATTTGTAATGGAGAAATCACATATTTCACTGCCATACAAATATTGAGGAAATTTTCCGCAACCAGACCAGCTATATAGGAAGTATTCAGATCCATTCTTCATATAAACCAGTACAATGGCCTATCACAAAGGAAACATACCCAAAAAATTAAAGAACAAAGCCCAGCTTCCACAATGGCAAAAGAGATAAAATTAAACACCATACCTCTTCAAAACAAGATGAATAAAACTCCACCATATCCTTTCTCTCAATAAATGTGAATAGCTTGAATTCTCCACTAAGGAGGCACATGTTGAGTAACTGGTTACTAAAAAATCAAGCCAAATATATTTTGTCTCCAAGAAAAACATCAAAACTGTAAAGATGAAATAAGACTTAGGGTGAAGAGATATTCTGGGCAAATGGAAATCAGAAAAAAGCAGGGGTTACAAGTTTATTTGCAAATGAAATTGGAATTAAACCAACAAAAATGAAGAAACACAAGGATGGACACTACATATTGGTCAAGGGAAGCATACAACATGACGATATCGCAACTGTTAACTTTTATGCACCCAACCTAAATTATCCTAGATATATAAAATTAATCCTAAATGATCTGAAAAATATGATATCTTCTAGATCCATAATACTTGGAGATTTCAACACTCCTCTGACAGAACTAAACAGATCCTCCAAACAGAAACTACACAAATAAGTAATGGACTTAAACACAACTCTGTAACAAATGGACTTAACAGATATATACAAAACATTTTATCCTAATAAAATTGAGTATACATTCTTCTCGTGAGCCCATGAATCATCTTACAAAATTGATCATATCTTATGGCACAAATCTAACCTCAAAAATTTAAAAGAATAGAAATGATTCTTTGTATCTTCTCAGGCCATCATGGAACAAAAGCTGAACTCAACACCACAATAAATCTTCATACCCATATAAAGTCATAGAAATTAAATAACCTTACCCAGAAAGACAGCTGGGTTAAGACAAGATTAAGAAAGAAATCATTACATTTGGAAAACAAAATGATAATGAAGATACAAACTATCAAAACCTGTGGGATACTGCAAAGGGAGTCCTAAAAGGGAAATTTATAGCATTAGAAGACTTCATCCAGAAAACAGAAAGTGTACAAGTCAATAACCGAATAAGCCATCTCAAGCAAATGAAAAAGGAAAAAGAATTCAATCCCAACCCTAGAAGAAGAAAAGAAATAGTCAAAAGAATAACAGAAGTAAATGAAATTTAGAACATAAGAATCATCTGCAAGATCAGTAAAACCGTTCTTTAAAAACACTAATAAAATCAATAATCTCTTGGCAGGGCTAACCAGAAACAGAAAAATAATATCTCTATTAACCTCAATCAGAAACAAAATAGGGGAAATAACAACAGATAATGAGAAATACGAAAGAACCTAAATAATTGCTACAAAAACTCTATACCCAGGAAATAGGCCAATACCTAGAAACATGCCACCATCCTAAACTCAACCGGAAAGAAAGAATTAGAAATGTTGAATAGGCATATATATCAAGTACTGAAATTTCATTAACAACAGAAAATCAGTCAAAAATGAAAATTCCTGGTTCAGTTGGTTTCACATCAGAATTCTGCCAACTTTCAAAGAGAAACTAGTGCCTATATTGCACAATCTATTTCAAAACATAGATGAGGAAGAAATCCTCCCCAACACATTCTATGAAGCAAATAGATTCCAAAACTAGAAAAGAACACAACATAAAAGGAAAACTATAGGCCAATTATTAATGAATATCAAGGAAAAGTTAATCAATTAAGATCCTAGCAGACATAAGAAAGCTATACATTAAGATATTGTGGAGCATGGCCAATTGTAATTCTTCTATGCCATATGCTCCCAGTCAGTGAATAAAGCCCTTCCTCTTATAAAAAAAAGACATTGTACATGATGATCAAAGCGGTTTTATCCCAGGGATGAAAGGTGGATTCAACATACACAAATCTATAAATGTAAGTGACCACATAAATAAAATAAAAAACAAAGACCATAAAGATTCTCAAAATTGCTACAGAAAGACATTTTACAAAATTCGACATCCTTTTCTAACAAAAAAACTTGTTATACTTGTCTCAGTGCCTAAAGCTCAAGTGGCTAAGACCCTAGCCACATACACCAGAGCTGGCAGTTTTGAGTCCAGCCTGGGCTTGCCAAACAGCAATGACAACTACAAACAAAAAAAATAAAAAAACTTTTGAGGCTTGTCAAAAATCAAATGATGATATGTGGCTGGGTTCAACTCTAGGTTATTTATTCCATTCAATATATTGACATCTCTATTTTCATGTCAGCTCCATGCTGTTTTGGTCCCTATAGATTTGTAGTATAATCTGAGCTCTGGTAGTGTAAGGCCTCCAGATTTATTTTTATTTCTAAGTAGTGTATTGGCTATTTGAGGATTTTTTTTCTGATTCCACATAAAACAAAGTACTATTTTTTCAAGTTCCTTAAAGTAAGACATTGGTGCTTTGATAGGGATTGCATTAAATCTGTAAATGGCTTTGGGTAGTATGGACATTTTAACAATTTTAACATTTTAACAATCCTTCCCAGCCAAGAGTATGGTATGTTTTTACATTTCTTAACATCTTCTGCTATTTCTTTTCTCAGGCTTTCATAATTTTCTTTATATAGACTTTTCACATGCTTTGGTAGATAAATTCCCAGGTATTTCATCTTCATTGGCACAACTGTAAAAAGAACAGAGTTCTTGACTATCTTTTCAGGTTGACTATTGTTGGTATATATCAAAGCTAATGATTTGTAAGCACTGATTTTGTTTCCCAAGACACTGCTATATTCCTTAGTCACTTTTAACAGCTTTAACTTGACTCCCGGGGTTTTTCTAGATACAAGATCATGTCATCCATGAAGAGAGAGAGTTTGATCTCCGTTGACCCCATTTGAATGCCCTTGATACATTTCTCTTGCGTAATAGTGACGACTAAAACTTCAAGTACTATGTTGAACAGCAGTGATGACAATGGGAATCCTTGTCTAGTTCCAGATCTGAGTGGAAATGTTTTCTTTTTTTTTTTTTTTTTTTGCAGTTTTTGGCCAGGGCTGGGTTTGAACCCACCACCTCCAGCATATGGGACAAGCGCCCTATGCCTTTGAGCCACAGGTGCCGCCCGAGTGGAAATGTTTTCGATTTTACTTCATTTAATATGATACTGGCTGTGGGTTTGCTGAAGATGGCCTCTATCAGTTCAAGAAATGTCTAATGTAAGCCTATTTTCTTAAGTGTTCTAACTAGGAAAGGATGCCAGATATTATCAAAAGCCTTTTCTGCATCAATTGATAAAATCATATAGTCTTGTCTTTTTATTTATGTGGTGTGTTATATTTATAGATATAAATATGTTGAACCAACTTTGTAACCCTCGGATGAAACGAATTTCATCATGTTGTATATTTCTTTGATGTGTCATTGAATTGTTTGCTAGGATTTTATTGAATATTTTTGCATCGATATTCATTAATGACATTGGTCTACAGTTTTCTTTCTTCATTGGCTCCTTTCCTGGTTTGGGATTAAGGTGATATTTGCTTCATAGAATGTGTTGGGGAAGATTCCTTCCTTTTCTACATTTTACAACAGTTTATATAATATAGATACTAGTTCCTCTTTGAAGGTTTGGTAGAATTCTGATGTGAACTCCATCTGGTACCGGACTTTTATTTTTTGGGAGATATTATATAGTTCTTGCTATTTCAGTGCTTCTTATAGTTCTATTCAAAACTTCTAAGTCTTTCCGGTTGAGTCTAGGAAGGCTATATGCTTCCAAGTATTGGTCCATATCTGTTGGTGCCTACTGTCACACCCCGTCACCACATGAATAAAAACAGCTGGGACATGGACTGAAGGTACAAGCCTGCAAGAGGTGGGCTTCTCATCTTCCAAGAACTCTGAGAAACCTCTCTTTCAGCCTTTTATTGAAGCCTGATACAATAGAAGTGGGGGCCCATGTGCTAGGATCACATGTTTAATGGTTGCTAAGTGCTCTTTCTGCCCGGACTTGACACCCATCCTGTTGCCCTACGAATGTTACAAAGTATAACACTTGCTAATGAGCTACCAATCCTATCTCTTTAACACATGCAGCTGCTTGAAGGCTTGTCTCCAGGCTGCAAAACATCTCCATGCTGGCTAGGAGATTGTCTCACTCCCATCGCCTTCTTCAAGATTAAGTGGCTTCTTCTATCAGCCTGGTGCTTAGTCTCCTACATATCCCCCTTTTTTTGATTCAAAGACATTCCTGAGTAGGCAGGGGAGAAAACTTGTCGTTGTTCTCCCAGAGGAGCTCTCCTTTTTAGGTCATGAAAAAAAAAAAAAAAAACAACATAGAATAACCATTAGTTAGGCCAGTGAGGGTTTCACCAAAGAAAAGAAAGGGAGGCCCATAACATCATTAGAAATCCAAGCTCACCCAGGCCTAGAGAATGGGGATCTCTCTGTCCAGCACTAAGTGGTGGAACCCTGCATCAGTCCTTCCTTTCTGAATATTAACTCCAACTGCCAATAGGGAAAAGAAACACTGACTGCTCCAAGCTACTTCCTGCTGAAACTGGATGATGATAATGGGGGACAGTTAGAGGTTCCCCAGAGGAGGTTGGTCCAGGGTTCATAGTAAATAGAAATCTACATTAAATTTTCTCCACAATAAATTAAACTTAGTTTACTGTAACATTTTACTTTATAAACCCTGCAATACTCATTTTCTACTCTCTTTACAATTTCCAACACAGGATCACACAGATGAGGACTCCAATGTTTTACTGAAATGAAGAAATAGTTATCATAGTTTTCCACTATTAAAGTAAATCTCAACCCCACAAATTAATAGTAATATCAGCTATACATGGTTGAATTTGAGCATTTTGACCATCTGGTCCTATACATGTTAAAAGGAATATACATTGAAAGACTGAATTTAAATTTCCTCTTCTTGTAAAAGTTACATCACTATCTGTTTTGGCCACTTCTTGGGCCACTGATTTAAAGCTTTGACACAGACATTGGCACCAGTATCTAACAGGCCAGTAAAGGATCTATCTTTCAAAGTGAGTATTAATTGACTTATTCTTATCAATAGAGGCCTATTCTTATCAATAGAGGTTTGCCCAAAAATACTGTTTGTACTGCAGAGATCATTGGTACATTTTTTACTAGTACTTTTTAAAATTTAATGTGAGACAAGAACAGCAATTGAGCAATCTTCTGTCCAGGTAAAATTTGGGTTGGTTGGTTTACCAAAATCATGATCTGTATTTCTCTCAAGAAGCCACCATTGACAACACTTATGTGGACAAAGACCCCATGAGATGCTAAACTACTCTTTCCTAATAATAACCCAATAGTACCTGGGAGAAGAGTACCACATATTCCTGTTTTCAATTTTTTTGTTCCCATGTAGGGAAGTAAAAGAACATTATCACATGCTGGTAAGTCTAAAGCAACAGTACCTAGGGTGGTGTGTAACAGGGATTGGACAGGCTTAAGTTGCTGGTGAGTGGGTAGAACTCCGGACCCAAGTTCTTTGCCTGTGGGCCTGGGGTTGGACCCAAATGATAGTTTCCCTGCTTCAAATGTGTTCCATTTTTATCAAATTGGGAATGGCACTCCTTTTCCCAATAGGGCCCCTTTTTATACCTGGGGCATACACCTGGGGGTTTATACCCCCTTGCCTTCTATGATTATTAAATGAGAGATTTCCCTTCCTATACACATTCTGATTGCCATTCTGCTTCCAACATTCTCTATTTATATGGCCCAGCTTCCCACAATTATAGCATTTAACAAAATTTGATCTGAACCCTTCTTTTAGGGCAGCAGCAAAAAGGTTAGCTTTAGAAGTCTCAGTTCCCGGGAGGCGGAGCAAGATGGCGGAGGAGATGCATCCCTGAGTCAATTCTCCTGGTGGTTTCAGGTGAGAGTGGGCTTGTTCGATCTCTTCTGCTTGGAGTTCTTGCGTAGATGAGCAGCAAAGAGCTGAATTACTGGATTGGAAGTGTAGCTCAGAACTACAGTGTCAGCCAGAAAAAACTCAGGGCAGCAGCTGAAAGGGCGCCATCTGCCACCTGCGGTGCCAGGTCCATGGCTTAGGTCGCGAGGCTTCCTTTGTGAGAGACAGAAACCAATCCCTCCCCCAAGAAAGGCTCCTGTGCCCAATTCGCGGGGAGTTTGCATGTCTCGTGGAGAGTGTGGTGAGGCGTGGATTCCCAGGCGGAATTTGGTGGCCAGAAACGGGAGACATTTGGACACAGTTTGGGGTGTTAGGGATCCAGGCATTCGGACAGAAACTCAAGGGGAAGGGACTCTGCTTGGGAACCGATCCATCCTGTAATTTTGGAAGTCTGTCTGGAGCTGCACTGACGCGGTGACCGGCAGGGTTAATCGGTTCCCAGATTGCAAACACTGAAGAGTCTTTTGAACATTCTGCTCCAGCGGCAGCAGTTATAACCCCTCCCCCATCAGAAACAAACTAAATTCCAAGGGCAAAAGGAGCACTCTAGCTCTTTTCCCTTGTACCACACAAATTTGTTTGAGGGGAAATCAGGAGTTGAGTGCATGGAATTGGTTCCCTTCCTACAAACACTGAAAAATCTTTTGAACGTCCCGCCGCAATGGGCTGCGGCGTTGGCAACGGCAGCGGCGGCTGTGGCTGTGGGCCCTCCCACTCTGGAAATAAACTGAACACTGACCGCAAAAGGGGCGGCCCCAGCTTTTTTCTCTCAGACCACACGGTTTTCTGTTCGAGGGGAAACTAGGAGTTGAGTGAAAGTCTGGCGAAGTGCGAACTAGTGTCCCAAGTTTGGAGGACAGATAGAAGTGGGCTGCCAGCCAGGAACCAGATGTACTGTAAAACCTCCAAAATGGCGTCTCCATAACACCTCCCCCAAAAGCGCGGAGAACTCAATATGATCTGCAGGGAGCCATCCGGCCTCTGAAGTTAATCCAAGACGCCCAACACTCTGCAGGAACGGTTGTAGGGAGAATCTGGCATCCTACCAACAAAGATTCTCCATATTTTTTTTGTTCTTTCTTTCTCTTTTACCCCATTTTTGGTATTAACGTAGGGACCACTCACAGTGCCACCTGTTTTCTAGAAAATATAATGCAGCACAATTATATATATATATTTTTAAACTGGAACCCCACCGCATTGAAAAAGAGACTTGTTTGTATATACTCAAAAAAAAAAAATGTAATTTTCCTAGTGGTGCCCTCCTTTTTTTTTTTTCTATTTTTTTAATTTTTAATATTTTACTTTTTATTATGTATATATTTTGATACTTTCTCTTCTTGGATTGTTTGCTTTCCTATTTGTTTGCTCTATCAGTTTACGACCAACATTTCTGTGGTTATCCTTTATTATCACTATTTTTTTTTCTTTTTCTTTCTCCCTTCTTTCATTTTTGATCTGTTAGTTGACTGGTTTGTCTGTTGCTCTGTTTACTTCTTTGTCTGTTTCTTTACATGTAGCTGAGTGTCTGGGCATTGGAGTGCTTGTATGTCTGGTAGCATTTTAGTCTGTTTATTTGTATGCCTTGTTTCAATGTACTTTGTACTTTGCTAAATCTCCGGGTTGGCTATATTCCCTAACTAAAAATTTCACATTCAATAAGAATTTGGAGGAATAGCAGATGAGAGCTGACTAGAGCTAGCTTTTAACATAAACGTCAGTCCTGGGAGAGAGACAGCTACCAGAAGAACCCAACGAAGCTGAAAGTGGGGAGCTGAACTGAGAGAAGAGATAGATAAACACACATCCTCCCCACCGAGGCAAACCACGACTTCAAGAAAACAAATTCCAGGCTTAGATTGAACCAAAGCAGAATATTCTCCAGCTCCCATTGAGTCCCTGAGGCTGATAGGCTTCAACTATCCCTGCTGGCTGGCCACAAAGAGTGGTCACCAAGTGGAGAAGGCATTGACATTACTGGGATTCTGTCAAGCACAAAACCCTGATGAACTCATTGACCTTACCTGGACTCTGGTAGATACAAAACCCTGACTCACTCGCCCATTGGATAGGACTGTGTTACAGAGTCTGGGTCAACAAAAACTATTGGAGGGGCTAACTGAGAGTGAAGTTACCAGAGTCCAGCGGTGAAGGGTGAGTAAGGAAGGGAAAGAGACTTCAGCCTCCTTACTCCAAATTATCTACTGAACAGGCCTTTCTGACTCCTCAGAGCATCAGAGCTAGCCACACTTATAAAACCAGTAGACTCCTATTAATTAGTTGCTAGAGATCTTGTGATCTTTCGAACCAGGGAGTGGGTACTGACCAGGTCAATAGGTTTGGATCTCTTGATTTGGGCAAATTAACTGGTGGTTGAGGGAGAATCTCTGATGCTCTCAGGTTTTTCTCAGGCCCAAATTGTCCTCAGGTGGAACATTCTCCAGTAGTCACTGAGTGCCTAAGATAGTCTAGCCTCAGTTTCCTTTGCTGGTGGGGGTCAAAGAGCAGTAACTGAGTGGGGCTGGCACTGGCTCTACTTTGATTTTGGCAGACACAGAGCCCTGCCACACTCGCTTATTGGGCAACTAGGTCACAGCCCTCCGGGGTCTCCAGTGACTACGTGTGACAAAGGTACAAGGGGGGATAAGAGGCATCAACCTCGCTAGAATACTTTATTTGCTGGGCGGGTCCCTCTGACCCCACAGAACACCAGAGCAGGCCATACCTGTGTTACCAGAAGATCCCTGCTGTACAGTTGCCAGATACCTCTCAAACTCCCCCACCTGAGAATTGTGTTAACTGTGACACTTGTCTCATATCATTTGAACTGGGCCAATCACCTGAGAACTATATAAAGTGATACCCTGGGGGTGTGGTTGAGGGAAAGTGTGGTTTTCTGTTCCCAGTCATCGGCAGTAAGGGGAGGGGTGACTTAATCACTCTTATTTCTCCACAGCTGATCTTAACCCAGAGTAATTGATTTTCTAAGGTAGAACAGATACCAACGGTAAACAAGATAGAGACAAGCAGACTTCTGGGCTCTCAGACCGTAGCAATATTGGCATCTTTGGCAAAGCTCTAGGTGAAAAGATACAGACATTAGTCCCAGCTTTTGCTCAAAAAGGACAGCAAAATATCACTCCCAGAGCCCCCAACCCAACTTCCTCCTACCAGATCACCTAGCCAAGCAGAGTAAATTCAGCATGGGGCGGAGCCAGTGGAAAAACTCTGGTAGTAGGAATAACCAAAGTAGAGCAACCCCCCCAAGGAAGGACGTGGCAGAGGTATCTGAAGATTTAACCCATAAAGAGATGGCTGAGATGACAGAAATTGAGTTCCGAATATGGATAGTAAACAAGATCAATAGAATAGAATAAAGAAAAGAGCTAGAATTTCAAGAAATGATTGAAAAAATGTCTCAACAAATTATTCAAAAGCTGTACAAGAAATTATTCAAAAGATGACTCAGGAATTCAATGATTTCAAAGATAAAATGATCAAAGACTTTGAAACTTTGAGACAAGAGGTCGCAGCCCTCAAAGATTTGAAAAACACGGTGGAATCTCTTTGTAACAGAGTGGAAGAAACTGAAGAAAGGATCTCTGACATTGAAGACAAAG
>NW_003852667.1:286062-287407 GCF_000181295.1 Otolemur garnettii | reverse complement strand
GAAAATATTCAACAAGATCCTAACAAACAGAATCCAGCAACACATCAAAAAAATTATTCACCACGACCAAGTAGGTTTTATTCCAGGATCTCAAGGATGGTTCAACATATGTAAATCTATAAATGTAATTCATCACATAAACAAATCAAAAAACAAACACCATATGATTCTCTCAATTGATGCAGAAAAAGCGTTTGATAATATCCAGCATCCCTTCATGATCAGAACACTGAAGAAAATTGGTATAGAGGGAACATTTCGTAAGCTGATAGAGGCCATCTACAACAAACCCACAGCCAATATTGTAATTAATGGAGTTAAACTGAAATCATTCCCACTCAGATCAGGAACCAGGCAAGGTTGCCCATTGTCCCCACTGCTATTTAACATTGTAATGGAAGTTCTAGCTACTGCAATTCGGGAAGAAAAGGCAATTAAGGGCATCCACATAGGAAAAGAAGAGATCAAACTTTCACTTTTTGCAGATGATATGATTGTATATCTGTAAAGCACCAGGGACTCAACTAAAAAACTCTTAGAAGTGATCAAGGAATACAGTGGTGTATCAGGATACAAAATCAACACTCATAAATCTGTAGCCTTTATATATACCAACAACAGCCAAGCTGAAAAAACAGTCAAGGACTCCATCCCGTTTAAAGTAGTACCAAAGAAGATGGAATATTTGGGGGTATACTTAACAAGGATGTGAGAGATCTATATAAAGAGAACTATGAAACTCTAAGAAAAGAAACAGCCAAAAATGTTAACAAATGGAAAAATATACCATGTTCATGGCTAGGAAGAATCAATATTGTTAAAATGTCCATATTACCCAAAGCAATATACAATTTTAATGCAATCCCCATTAAAGCCCCACTGTCATATTTTGAAGATCTTGAGAAAATAATACTTTGCTTTATATGGAATCAGAAAAGACCTCGAATAGCTAAGACGTTATTCAGGAATAAAAACAAAGCAGGAAGAATCACCCTACCAGACCTCAGACTATACCATAAAGCCATAGTACTTAAAACAGCATGGTATTGGCACAAAAACAGAGAGGCAGATGTATGGAACAGAATAGAAAGCCAACAGATGAATCCAGCTACCTACCGGTACCTCATCTTTGATAAACCAATAAAAAACATTGAATGGGGAAAAGATTCTCTATTTAACAAATGATGCTGGACGAACTGGCTGGGGACCTGTAGAAGACTGAAACTGGATCCACATCTTTCACCATTAACTAAGATAGATTCTCACTGGATTAAGGACTTAAACTTAAGACATGAAACCATAAAAATACTTGAAGAAAGTGCAAGGAAAACACTTGAAGAAATCG
>NW_003852667.1:272281-284906 GCF_000181295.1 Otolemur garnettii | reverse complement strand
AAAAAAAAAAAAAGAAAAAAAAAGTCTCAGTTCCCACATCAGAGCATGCTCATATGTATTCCTCTAAAGGGGAATTTTGTGCCTTTAGAGGACACAAGACTTTCTGACACTCAGCATTCTCAAATCCTAAGGTTTGGAAAAGCATATCTCTAAGTTCCAGCTGGGAAACAGCTTTATCTACTTAGGTTTTTAATTAAGCCAGAAAAATCAATGTAAGGTTCATTTCCAGATTGCATTACCTTAACAAAAGATTTAGAGATATCTCCAGGACCCTGAACTATTTCCTAGGCTCAAAGACAACACAGCTTTGATTATACTATAGCTACATCATCATATCGAAGTTGTCTTGGAATCCCTTTTAATTGATCATACCCGATGAGTTGTCCTGATGTTATTGGAACACCACTCTGCTGGTTTTGGCAACTCATCAGGTCAGCCTCCTTCCTCTACCAAGTTTTAAATTGTAAATATTGTCCATATTCAAGAATAATTCTGGCCATCATGTCCCAATCATAGGGAATAAGGTGCTGCTCTTGTTCAAATCCCTGCAATATGGGTCTAGAAAATGTGGACTGCACGCCACACTGTATTATGGCATGTTTTAAATCTTTTAAGGTTTTAACATTAATTTTATGGTGATCAAAGTGTTTGCCCCTTGAAGTTACTATAGACTAAAAGGAATATCAATAACTGTAACAGAGAAAAGCTCTAAAGTATCTTCAAAAGTAAAATCACCTGTTTTATGACCCTCCAACAGGGCTCTCATAACAGAGGCTCTGGGAGGACTATCTTCACAGGGAGGTGCTGAGAGCAATGTTAGAGGACCTGCATTAGTAGGCAATATTGGATGATTTGCATTAATAGTTTCATCTGTGATGCTATTCAATTGGTCTTCTGTTTGACCTGAGTCACCATAGCAGCTATTGAGGCATTTCCTTGTTTATTAGTATCTATATCACATACATACTCCTCTGAGGAAGAACTAAAAGAACTCTCATAAGTTTTGTATTTTCTCTTTTTTGGAATTTTGTTCAATTTATTATCCTGTTTTTTACCAATAGGTGGAGTACTCTCCTTTGTTGAAACTAATGCAATCATTGCCAAGAACAAAAAGTCTGCCATTAGAGGTTTCCCTTGATGTTTTACCAAATCCTCAGCCTCTGAGAACAGTTTTCTGATTTGACTCCAAGAGGGAAAAGTAGAATTAGTGCTTTCTCTGAGATGGCAATGTATTGCATCTTTCTTTCATCTCCTTTCTCTTTCCTATCTTCCTCTTCCTGTAACTGAACCTTCTTTATGATCTCATTATCTTCTTCATCAGTTTCCAATTATTACAAGTTTGAGGTCAAACAAAGGTCCTTACAACCAAAGGTCCTGCTTACTCTGAGCATGCTTCCCCCTTTGACTAAAAGAGACCAAAGGTCGCACTTTATCATAAGCATAGCTCCCCCTCTGGCTAAAAATCCCTCTTGCCATTTGCTGAAGGTTTCATTTACTCTCAAGTGTACTCTGTTTCTCCATCTGCGTCCATAATCCTGCCGACTATGCCATTTGTCAGTGACCACTGTGGCACCCCATCACTGCATGAATAGAAACAGCTGGGACACAGATTGAAGGCACAAGCCTGCAAGAGGTGGGCTTCCTGTCTTTCAAGAGCCCTGAGAAACCTCTTCTCAGCATTTTATTGAAGCCTGATATAACAGGAGTGGGGCCCCTTGTGCTAGGATCACATGTTTGATGTCACAAAATGCTGTTTCTGCCTGGGCTCAACTCCCATCCTGTTGCCCTACAAATGTTAAAAAGTATAATGCTTTCTAATGAGCTACCGAAACTATCTCATTAATGCATGCAGATGCTTGAGGGTTTGTCTCCGGGAAAACATCTCCATGCCAGCTAGGAGAATGTCTCACTCCCATCGCCCTCTTCAAGAGTCGATGGCTGCTTCTATCAATCTAGTGCTTGATCTCCTACACATATCCTCCAGATTTTCATATTTGAGTTTCTCACAGTGATAATTGAGGATTTTTTGAATTTCTGTGATGCCTATTGTTATTTTACCTTTATCTTTTTTCTTTATCTCTTTTTCTGTTCTTTTTTTTTTTTTTTTTTTTTTGAGACAGAGTCTCACTTTATCGCCCTCAGTAGAGTGCCAGGGCATCACAGCTCACAGCAACCTCCAACTCTTGGGTTTAAGTGCTTATCTTGCCTCAGCCCACTGAGTAGCTACCACAGGTGCCTGCCACAATTTCCAGCTATTTTTGTTTCAGTTACCACTGGTATTTTAGTGGGCCAGGACCAGGTTCAAACATGCTACCCTCGGTATATGGGCCTGGTACCCTACCCTCTCCTTTATTGTTTTTGACTGAAGTTATTAGAAATTTTGCTTTCCTGTTTCTGTTTAGTGTAGCCAAATGTTCATCAATTTTATTAACCTTTTCAAAGAACCAACTTTTTGTTTCATTGATCTTCTAAATGATTTTTTTTTTTTTTGAGATGGAGCCTCAAGCTATCCCCCTGGGTAGAGTGCCATGGCATCACACTCACAGCAACCTCCAACTCCTGGCTCAAGCGAGTCTCCTGCCTCAGCCTCCCAAGTAGCTGGGACTACAGGCGCCCACCACAATGCCCAGCCATTTTTTGGTTGCAGCCATCATTGTTGTTTGGCGGGCCCGGGCTGGGGATTCGAACCCGCCACCTTAGGTGTATGTGGCTGGCGCCTTAGCCACTTGAGCCACAGGCGCTGAGCCAGATTCTTTTGTTTTGATTTCATTTAGTTCTGTCCTAATTTTGGTTATTTCTTTTCTTCTGATGGGATTGGGTATAGATTGTTCTTCCTTTGCCAGTTGTTTGAGACTGCCCATTAGGTTTTTGACTTACTCTCTGTTTTCTTGATGAAGGCCTCTAATGCTATAAATTTCCCTCTTAGGACTAACTTTAAAGTATCCCACAGGTTTTAAGAGTTTTTATTTTCATTATCATTTTCCTCAAAAAGTCTGATGAATTTCTTCTAAATCTCATATTTGACCCAGTTATCATTCAGCATAAGGTTAATTAGTCTCCATGACTTTCAGTATGAAGGCTTCTATTGCTGTTAAGATTGATTTTTATTCCATGATGGTTTGCAAAGATAAAAGGAATAATTTGTATTCTTTAAAATTTTTGACATTAGGTTTGTGTCCTAAGATATGATCAATTTTGGAGGATGATCCATGGATTGATGAGAAGAATGTGTATGTCTATTAAGTCCATTTGTTTTAGGGTCAAGTTTAAGTCCATTATTTATTTGTTTAGTTTCCTCTTGGAGAATCTATCCTGAACTGCAAAAGCGGTATTAAAATCTCCAACTGTTAAACTGCATGAAGATATTGTATTGTTGAGATCAATTAGGGTTTGTTTTATAAAGTGAGGACCATTTTGGTAGGGCACATAAATGTTAATTATTGAAATCTGTTTCTGTTGAGTATTCCCCTTGAAAAGTATGTAGTGCCCATCCTTGTCTTTCCTTATTTGTGTTGGTCGAAATCCAATTGTATCAGCAAATAGGATTGAAACCCTTGCTTTTCTGGTTTCCATTTGCCTATATTATAGATGTTCATCCCTTCATCCTGAGTCTTGTTTTATCTTTCGAGGTAAGATGAATCTATTGTAGGCAACTGATATCTGGCCTGAGTTATTGTATCCAGTCAGCCAACTTGTGCCTCTTTAGAAGAGAATTTAGCCATTTACACTAATTTAGAGAATTAATTGGCATGGTAGTATTTTAGCTATCTTATTATTCAAAGGTCAGTGCATATTTTTAACCCTTTCACCTTCATAAAATCTACGATTTGTTGTTGAAATTCTGGGTGAGTTTACTTTGAAAGTAGCCCATTGTGTTGGTCATTATGGAAAATGGGTCTGATTATTTTCTGGAGAGCTGGTCTACTTACAACAAATTTCTTCAACATATGGATATCAAAAAAGCATTTGACTTCTCCATCACAAAATGAAACTCAGTTTAGCAGGACAGGAACCTAGGCTCCCTATTTAAGAAATGGTGCAGCGAAAACTAGCTACCAAACTGTAGAAGACTAAAACTGGACCCACACTTCTCACCACTAACAAAAATATATTCTCAATGGATAAAAGATTTACATTTAAGACATGAAACTATAAAAATACTAGAAGAGAATTCAGTGAAAATGCTTGAAGATATTGGCCTGGCAAAATGTTTTATGAGCAAAACACCTCTGGCAATTGCAGCAACACTAAAAATATATTACTAGGGGAGGAGGAGGTAAGATGACCAACTGAGCAAGCTTTCAACAAAAGCGCCCATACACAGGAGAGATGATGGTCAAATGAATCCAATAAAGCTGAAGGGGAGAAGCTGAGCTGAGATAAAAGACTGATAAGTGCACGTCATCCCTGTTGAGGCTGCGACTCCAAGGAAGCAAATATCAGGTACAAAACACATCCAAAAGAGGATGCTAGTCCCCTGGCAGTCTGGAAGCCTACCCCCTGAAGAGACCAGAGTGTCTTGCAGTTCCTTGCTAGGGCTGGGCATTGCATGGGCCATGGTGCAGCTGTACTGAAACTGTTAATCAAGTAGAAGTAGACAGAGATTCAGGAGAGGGGAAATTGCCAGGTGCCATGAAAGTGTATAGCAGCAGCAGGCAGAGGTGCAGGGACTCACACGGCAGCACAAGCTACACAGCAGCAGTGATAGTGATGTGCTTCCCCCAGGATCAAATTTTGGAGAGACACCTCTCCAATTCCATGGACCACTGGAGGGAGCCAGACCTCACCCTGCAGGGGTACAAGAGGATCAGGGCAGCAGAAGCAGAGTTGTGGTCTCTGAGGGAGGAAAACCCACACTGTGATGGTAACCCCCAGCATGGAAAAGACTCAAGTGTAATATTCCCCAGTTTCCAATGAATACCAGAGGGAGTCAGGCTTCAGTTCCCCCTGGCTGCTGGAGGCAGGGTGCGGCAGCCTGGCCAAGGAGGTGTTGACTCCCCTTTGACTCTGGCAGGCGTAATTCCCTGATGCATTTGCTTATTAGAAGGAACTGACCCACAGGCCTGCAGGGTTACCAGTGACTGGGCATGGCTGAGGTAGAAAGTGGGGAAGAAGGCACCAAATGCCTGGACTAACTTTTTCACTGGGTGGGACTTTCTAAATCTGCTGAGCACTAGAACAAGTCACACTTGAGCTGTCAGTGTGGACCCCTGCTGTCTGGTTGCTGGAGACCTTTTGAACTCTCCCACTTGAATATCAATTGTGCTGACTGGCACAATTGGATTAGAAATCGTGAATCTGACCTGGTCACCTGGGTACCCTACAAGGTTGAGCCTTGGTTGTGTTACAGTGAGAGGGAATGATTCTCCTCTTCCAGTTGTTGCTGGTGGGGGGTAGGGTGTCTTAGTTGCTTATATCTCTCCCCAGCTGAAATTTCAGCCCAAAGCCACCAGTGCACTATGATTGAATAGAGGCTCACTGAATACAAGATAGAGCCACTTAGCTCCATCAAACCAATCAGATCCCCAGAGTCACAGGCTGCAGGAGTTAAAAGGACTTTTGTAAAGCTGTAGGGGAAAAGCCACACCAGTCCCAGCTCTTTGGTTAAGGGCTAGTGAACTACAAGTCCTGGAGCTATTAATCCAATTGCAGCTAACCAGCTTCTCTAGCCAAACAGTGAAAAGCAATCATGGGGTGGAACCAGTGGAAAAACTCTGGCAACATGAATAATCAGAATGGATACAACAGAAGATATCATTCATAAACAAATGGCTGAATGTCAGAAATAGAATTCAGCATATGGATGGCAAATAAGATTAACAGAATGGAAATAAAGATGGAATTAGAAATTCAAGGAGTAGTTCAAAAGGTGCCTCAAGAAATCAATGAATTCAAAGACAAAATCTCCAAGGATTTGGCTATCATGTGAAAAGAGGTTGCAGAGCTCAAAGAAATGAGAAAGTTATTTGAGGAGCTTCATAATACTATAGAATCCTACACTAATAGCAAGGAAAAGGAAGAAGAAAGGATCTATGAAGTTGAAGACAAAACTTTTGGATGTTCCCAAATGTTCAAAGAGGCAGAGAAGTGGAGAGCAAAAAGGGATCACTGCCCAGAGTTGTGGGACCACTCCAAAAGAACAAACATTTTCCTTAGAGGAATTCCTGAAGGAGAAAGGAATGGTCCTTGTAAGCATTCCTAATTCTATATAAAATCACCACATTGTAGCCCATAAATTCATTAATGTATACGTGATCTATGTGTTCCTGATTTAATAAAAAGAAAGCTAAAAAAAGCAAGAATATTAACAAATAAAATGTCATAAGTACCAAAGACAAAAAAAAAAAAAAAAAAAGCATTGATGTTGTACTCCAGATATAATGGAGGAGAATTTCCCAAGCATTGTAAGAGATACAGAAATTCAGATAGCAAAAAGTTTCAGAAATCCAGCATGAGTCAACCCAAATAAAGCATATCCTAGACACATTGTAAATAACTTTGCCAAAGTTAACATGAAGGAAAAAATTCTGCAGGCAGCCAGACATAAGAAAAGTAGAACCTACAAGGAGAAGAATATTAGAATGACTGCAGATCTCTTAGCTAAAATTTTTCAAGCCAGAAGAGGATGCTCATTGACCATCAATTTCCTAAAACAAAACAACTTTCAGCTCAGGATCCTATAAACAGCTAAACTGAGTTTTATTTGTGATGGAGAAATCAAATAATTTATAGACCTACACATGTTGAAGAAATCTGCTAAAACTAAACCAGCTCTCCAGGATATTATCAGGCCCATCCTCCATAATGATCAGCTTAATGGTGACCACCAAAGTAAACTCACCCAGAAAGCCTTGAAGAAAAACTGACATCCACAATGGTGAAAGGCTTAAGAATATCCACTGGATACTTGAAAAACATGACAACCAAAACACTACCATGCTTACCAATACTCTCAATTAAAGTGAATGCTTTAAATTGTGCTCTAAAGAGGCACAGGTGGGCTAACTGGATACAAAAACTCAGGCCAGATATCTGTTGCATACAAGAACCTTACTGTAAAGGATAAAAATAGACTCAGGGTGAAGGTATGGACATCTATAATTCAAGCAAATGGAAATCAGAATAAAAGCAATGGTTGCAATTTTATTTGCAGGTACAATAGGCTTTAAACCAACAAAGGTAAAGAAATATAAGGATGGTCACTTCATATTTGTCAAAGGAAATGTTCAACATGAAGAGATTTGAATTATTAAAATTTATGCTCAATTTATAAATTTATAAATTTCCCTCAATTTATAAAGGAAACCCTAACAGACATGGATCATTTCATATCTTCCTGCACTATAATAGGTGGAGATTTTAACATCCCTTTGGCAATGTTGGATAGATCCTGCAAGAAAAAAACTAAACAAAGAAATATTGGACTTAACCTTGACCCTACAACAAATGGACTTCACACACATCTATAAGACATTTCATCATAATAAAACTGAATGCACATTTTTCTCATCAGCCTATGGGACATCCTCAAAAATTGATCACATCTTAGGTCAAAAGTCAATGCTCAGCAAATTTAAAAGAATAAAAATTATTCCTTGTATTTTCTCAGACGATCATGAATAAAAATTGAACAGAACAGCAACAGGAATCTTCATAGTCAAACAAAGTCATGGAAACTAAATAGCCTTATGGTGAATGATAGCTGGGAGAAAGATGACATTAAGAAGGAAATCACGAAATTTTTGGAACGAAATGACAATGAAGACACAAATTATCAAGACCTGTAGGATACTGTACAGGCAGTACTAAGAGGGAAATTTATATCATTGCAGCCCTTATTCAAGAGAACAGAAAGGAAATCAACAACTTAATGAGTCATCAAAAGTAACTAGAAAATGAAGAACATTTCAACCCCAAACACAGCAGAAGAAAAGAAATAACCAAAATCAGAGTGGATTGAAATGAAATTGAAAAGAAAAGAATCATTCAGAAGATCAACAAATGAAAAAGTTGGGTTTTTGACGAGATTAAAAAAATTGATATACCTTTAGCTAACCTAACCAAAAACAGAAAAGTAAAATCCCTAATATCATCAATCAGAAATGATAAGGGCAAAATAACAACCTTTTGAATTTCTGACACTTCAGAAATTTAAAAAATCCTTAATGACTACTACAAAATAACTCTATTCTCAGAAATATGAAAATCTGGAGGACATAGACCAATATCTGTAAGCACACCACCTTCCTAGACTCAGCCAGAAAGAACTGGAAATGTTGAATAGACCTATATTGATCACTGAAATAGCATAAGCTATACAAAATCTCCCAATAAATAAAGTCCAGAACCAGATGGCTTCCCATCAGAATTCCACCAAAATCTTAAAGAGAAACTAGTACCTATATTACATAACCTTTTCCAAAACATAGAAAAAGAAGGAATACTTCCTAACACATTCTATGAAGAAAATATCACCCTGATCCTCAAACCAGGAAAAGACCCAAGAAAGAGAGAAAACTGTAGACCAATATAATTAATGAATATTGATGCAAAAACTTTCAATAAGATCCTAGCAAACAAAATCCAACACCACATCCAAAGAATTATACACCATGCCCAAGTTGGTTTTATCTCAGGTTTACAAGGTTGGTTCAACATACGTAAATCTATAAATATGATACATCATATAAATAAAATGGGAAACAAATAAAATATAAAACAAAACAAAACAAAATATAAAACAAAGTCCACATAGTTCTCTCAATTGATGCAGGAAAAGCTTTTAATAATATCCAGCATCCTTTCTTGATCAGAACACTTAAGAAAATTGGCTTGGACAGGTCATTTTTTAAACTGATAGAGTTCATCTACCGCAAACCTACAGCCAATATCATATTGAATGGAATAAAATTGAAAACATTTCCACTCAGGTCTGTAACTAGGCAAGGATGCCCATTGTTTCCACTGCTATTCAACTTAGTAATGGAAGTCTTAGCCATTGCAATCAGGCCAGAGAAGGCAATCAAGGGTATCCAAATGGGGTCAGAGGAAATCAATCTCTCACTCTTCATAAATGACATGATATTATACCTGGGAAACTCCAGAGACTCAACTACAAAACTCTTAGAAGTGAACAAGGAATACAGCAGTGTCTCAGAATATAAAATCAATAGTTACAAATCAGTAGGTTTTATATATACCAACAATAGTCAATCTGAAAAAATAGTCAAGGACTCTATTCCTTTTTTCAGTAGTGCCAAAGATGAAATATTTGGGAATTTACCTAACAAAGGATGTGAACGATTTCTATAAAGAAAACTGTGAAACTCTGAGAAACGAAACAGCTGAAGATGTTAATAAATGGAAAAACCTACCATGTTCATGGCTGTAAAGAATCAACATTGTTAAAATGTCCATCCTGAGGCAGAGCCTGTGACTCAAAGGAGTAGGGTGCTGGCCCCATATGCCAGAGGTGGCAGGTTCAAACCCAGCCTCGGCCAAAAACTGTAATAAATAAATAAATAAAATGTCCATCTTACACAAAGCAATATGGTAATTTAATGCAATCCCTATTAAAGCACCACTGCCATACTTTAAAGATCTGGAAAAAATTGTACTCCAGTTTTATATGAAATAAGATAAAACTTTGAATAGCCAAGATATTACTCAGAAATGAAAACAAATTAGGAGGAATCACTTTATGAGATTTCAGGCCATACTATAAATCTATGATGATCAAAACAACAAGGAACTGGCACAAAAATAGAGAGGGAGATGTATGGACCAGAATAGAGAACCAAAAGATAAACCCAGCCACTTTTCATCATTTGACCTTTGATAAGCCTTCCCTATTTAACAGTGGTGCTGGGTGAATTGGCTGGCGACTTATTGAAGACTAAAAACTGGACCTTCACCTTTCACCATTAACAAAAATTGATTCTCACTTGGTAAAATATTAAAATTTAAGATATGAAACAATAAATATACTAGAAGAGAACACAGGAAAAACACTTGAAGAAATTGGCTTTGGAGAATATTTTATGAGGAGGACCCCCTGGGCAATTGAAGCAACATCAAAAATACAATACTGGGATTTGATGCAACTAAAATCTGTGCAGCCAAGAGTACAGTAAGGAAAGCAAACTGAAAACCTTCAGAATGGGAGAAATCTTTGCAGGTTATGCTTCTGACAAAGGTCTGATAACTAGAATCCACAGAGAACTCAAAGTAATCAATAAGAAAGAAACAAATAGCACCATTGCTTTGTGGGTAAGAGACCAGAACATAAACTTATCTGAAGAAGACAGGTACATGGCCTATTAACACATGAAAAAAATGCTCGTCATATTTAATCATCAGAGAAATGCAAATCAAAACTACTTTGAGATATCATATAACTCTAGTAACAGTAGCCCACATCACAAAATTCCAAAAGCACAGATGTTGGCATGGATGTGGATAGAAGGGTACACTTCTGCACTGTCCGTGGGAATGCAAACTAATACATTCCTTTTGGAAAGAAGTTTGGAGAACACTTAGGGAACTAAAAGTAGACCTACCTTTTGATCTTGCAATTCCTCTACTAGGTATATATCCAGATGACCAAAAATTATTTTACTAGAAACATGTTTGCACCAGAATGTTTATTGCATCCCATTTCATAATTGCCAAGCCATGGAAGAAGCCCAAGTGCCTATCGACCCATGGTTTATATATACCATGGAATAGTATGCAGCCATAAAAGATGGAGACTTTCCCTCTTTTTGTTTACATGGATGTAACTGGAACATATTCTTCTTAGTAAATTATCTCAAGATTGGAATAAAAAGTATCCAATGTACTCACTAATATTTTGAAACCAGTACATAATCATCCACCTTTCATACAAATAATAAAATACAACTGTAGCCCAGAATGAAGGAGTGAAGAGGAGAGTGAAGGGAGGTGAGTGGGGAAGGGAGGTGGAGTCTAGGTGGAAGCAGAGTAATCAGTAGGACTTCACCTACTGTGCATAATACAAGGGTACATGTCAAATCTCTTAAGAGTAGAATATAAATGTCTTAACTTAACAATTAAGTAAGAGAGGTGAAGGCTTTGTTAACCAATTTGATGTAAGAATTTCAAATTATAGATAAAATCAGCCCATAAAAGCATTAATGTACATAGTCATGAGTATATATATATATATATATATAGATATATATATATACACAAACTGAAATTTGATCAAGGTAAAAAGCATGCCTAAAGGCACCCACAACATAAGCAAACAGAAAGCCTTCTGAATAGAAGAAGACTTTTGCAAGTTATGATTCCAACAAAGGTATGATAAGTAGAATCTACAGAGAACTCAAATTAATCAATAAGAAAAGATCAAACAACATCATTTATTTTGTTGGCAAGACAGTTGAAAAGAAATGACAGGCCAACAGACACATAAAAATATGCTCATCATCTTTAATCATCAGAGAAATGAAAATCAAAACCACTTTGAGATATCACCTAACTCCAGTAAGATTAGCCCACATCACAGAGTCCCAAAACTGCAGATGTTGGCATGGATGTGGAGACAAGGAACACTTCTACACTGTCATTGGGATTGCAAACTAACTCTTTTTGGAAAGAAGTATGGAGAACTCTCAAGGATCTAAAAGTTGACCTTCCATTTGATCCCTCAATTCCATTATCTGCCCAGAAGAACAAAAATCATTTTACAACAAAGACATTTGCACCAGAATATTTACTGCAGCCCAATTCATAATTGCCATGTTGTGGAATCAGCCCAAAAGCCCATCAACCCATAAATGGATTAACAAACTGTGGTATATGTATGACATGGAATACTATTCAGCCATAAAAGATGGAGACTTTACATCATTTATGTTTACCTGGATCGAGTTGAAAGACATCCTTCTTAGTAAAGTATCCCAAGAATGAAAAAAAATATATATTTCCAATATACTCAATATTATTATGAAACCAATGTAAATACACTTACACTCTCTCAAAGAAAAAGAACAGTGAGGAAAATTGGCATAGGTGTAACATTTCTTAAACTGATAGAGGCCATCTACAACAAACCCACAGCCAGTATCATATTTAATGAAGTAAAGCTGAGGATATTTCTACTTAGAACTCCTATTGCCAGTGCTATTCAACATAGTGTTGAAAGTCCTAGCCAATGCAGTCATTCAAGAGAAAGAGAACTAGGGTATTCAAGTGGAGGCAGAAGAAGTCAAACTCCCACTCTTTGCAGATAACATGATTTTATACCTGATTTTGTACTCTAGGAAGTGAAAAAAATACAGTAACTTCTCGGGATAAAAAACTAATGTCCCAGGCAGTGCCTGTTGCGCAGTGGGTAGGGCATTGGCCCCATATACCAAAAGTGGCGGGTTTGAGCCTGGCCTGCCAAAACTGAAACAAAAAAATAGCCAGGCATTGTGGCAAGCACCTGTAGTCCTAGGTACTTGGGAGAATGAGGCAGGAGAATCGCTTAAACCCAGGAGTTTGAGGTTGCTGTGATCTGTGACACCATGGCACTCTACTAAGGGTGACATGGTGAGGCTCTGTCTCAAAAAAAAAAAAAATTTGGCTCAGCGCCTGTGGCTCAAGTGGCTAAGGC
>NW_003852667.1:242725-272056 GCF_000181295.1 Otolemur garnettii | reverse complement strand
AAAAAAAAAAAAATTTAGAAGAAAATGTGGGAAAATGCTAGACAAAATTAGCCTTCGAACATATTTTATGCAAAAGAATCCCTTGGCAACACCAAACATAAATAAATGGGACATGATCAAGCTAAAAAGCTTCTGTATACCAAAGTGTACCACAAATAAAGTCAATAGATAGCCTTCAGAATGAGAGAAGATACCTGCATGCTCTAAATATGACAAAGGGCTGATAACTAGAATCTATAGAGAACTCAAATGAATCAACAAGGAAAGAGCAAACAAACCTTATTGTGAGTGAGTAAACAAATTGAACAGAAACTTCTCTGAAGATGACAGGCGAATGGCCAACAAACACATGAAAAAATGCTCATCATCCCTAATCAATAGAGAAATGAAAATCAAAACCACCCTGAGTATTACCTAACTCCTGTGAGATTAACTCATACCACAAAATCCCAAAATCTGCACATGCTGATTTAGATATGGAGAGAAGGAAACACTTCTAATACAACCTCTATGGCAGTGGTTCTCAACCTTATTAATGCCACAACCCTGTTCATCATGTTGTGGTGACCCCCAACCATAAAACTATTTGGTTGGGGGTCACCACAACATGCAGAACTGTTAAAGGGTCATGGTATTAGGAAGGTTGAGAACCACTGCTCTATGAAAAGAAACATGGAGAATCCTCAAAAAACTAAAAGTAGACCTTCCACTTGATCCTACAATCCCATTACTAGTTATCTACCCAGAGAAGAAAAATCATTTCACCACAAGGACTTTTGCACTAGAATATTTATTGCAGCTCAGTTCACAATTGCTAATAGATGTAAGCAACCCAAGTGCCCATCAACACATGAATGGACTTAAAAACTGTAGTGTATGTATACCATAGAGTATTAGTCAATCATAGGAGAAGGTGGAGACTTTACATCTATTCCATTTACCTGGGTAGAGCTGGAATACATTCTTCTTATAAAGTGTCTCATGAGTTGAAAAAAGAAGTATTAAATGTACGCAATACTAACATCAAACCAATATATAAACAACTACACACCCACTCATAAGAAAAAACACAAGTATATTCTAGCAAAGAGAAGGAGAGAGGAAGGAGAAGAGTGAGGGTGATTGACAGAATCTTACCTAATGTGCACAATGTGAGGGTATGCAGCATGCCTCCTGTGTGAAAGGCTCCACTAGAAAGCCAAGACAGGTAGACTTCTTGAGCTCAGAAGTTTGAGAAAAGCCTAAGCAAGGGTGAGACTCCACTGTACTAAAAATAGAAAAAGTAGCCTGATGTTGTGGTGGGTGCCTGTAGTCCCAGCTACTTGGGAGACTAAAGCTAAGAGGATCACTTGATCCCAAGAGTTTGAGGTTGATGTGAGCTTTGATGCCAGGGAACTCTACCCAAGGTGAATGAGTGAGACTCTGTCTCAAAAAAAAAAAAAAAAGGAAGAGGAAGGATGGCAAAATAAGTATGTCATCTGTGAACGAAACTCAGAAAATGTTAAATATTTCCTTCAGTGAAACCTTCTCATATTCTAGATGTGTAAAATCCAAAAGCAACTTGCCCAATGTTACCTAGATATTCATTACAGACATAAAATTCCTCTGCTGTCTTATTTCCTTACACTCCTTCCTCCAAATCCATGACCTCTTTTCCTACCCTTATTACTTCCCCTATTCCAGTGCTCTTTCATAAGTGCCTTAGAAGAACCTAATTTCTTGCTAACCATGATCCCTCTTATTGCTCATATTCCTGGATTCTCTTTGAGTGAACATGTTGAATTCCTCCAAAAATATTGAGTTTCATGGAAACTGAACCTAACAGGAACAGAAAAGATAAGCTGAAGGGAAACCCTAATTGTAACAGCCTAGAAGGAAAGGAAGAGGGTAGGGAATGGCAAAGAAGAAGAAGAACCCAAGACAAATCACAGCACCTTTCTAAGTCCTCATTACCTCGCCAGAGGCCAAGGATCAAAATCAGGTTCAGAGAGGAACTCATCTCCCACTGCATGACAAAGCAGGTGAACATAACCAGACAGCTTAGACACTTCTTCTATTGCTTCCTAACACATCTCAAAACCCTATCCAAATAGATAACATACTTACATGCTCTAGGAAGCAGGGTCCTATCTCACTGAGGTGGGGGTCATCATTGTTGTATTGTTTCTCCAGATCTCTCACGAAGCTCATCTGAAACCTGTAGATGTCTTCAATGTTCCCAAATATTACCTTCAGTTGATCATCACTGAACATGTCCCTTCTCTTTCGGCACTGCTTCAGATAGCCCTGCAGACAAAGGAAAAGCCCAAGATGAGGATGTTCCATGCTCCAAATCAATGACCTCAGAAGGCTTTACATTTCCTAAGCACTTGGGAGCCTCAATTCAATTCCATGAAGTAAGCGGAGAATAATCATTTCCATTTCCATTTTTCATGAGAAAATTGAGGGTTAGAGAAGGAAGTCACTCCCTCAGTGACTAATAAGAAAAGCTAGATCACCAGGAAAGATGTTAAGAATGCAAAGACTTTCAATTAAAAAAAAAAAAAAAAGAATGCAAAGACTCCAGAAGGTAGGGTTTTTCCCTTCCAGTCTGTATAATAAGGACTCCCAAAGTCAAAAGTTCCTTTCTCAGAAGCCGATTGAGCACATTGTCACTTGTCTTTGTAGCTATTAGGTTAGCTGGATCTATTCACGTCTCTAAAGTTCTATTCTTTACAGGACCATCCAAAAAGGTCTTCATAACACTGAAAACAATTTGGCAACAGAGGCCAGCACAGGAAAACTTCCCATAAGGGAAAAAAAATTGACAAAACCATACCATTTCTTAAAGTAAATCCTTCAGGTGTCTATAGTACCTGGCCAGGAGAGATCATTTGGATGAGCTCAGCTAGCAAGCTCATGTGTGCCTGGGTATGTATGGTATTTCTAGCAGAGCAGATGTTTACAACACATTTGTGAATAACCAGAGAAATTAATAAAGCTAGCCATTGATGAAAGAGAAAAGGGGATGAAAGATGTTCTTATTCTGATAAGATAGCACTAAGCTAAAATACAACACACTCAAGGCATAATGTAAATCAGGGCAAAAAGAGTCACAGTCTAAACTGGGTCTTCCATTCTGAACTTACTATCACGGATTTTTACTTGATATTTATTGCCCTCATTATAACATTAGAAATTTTAAGCACACAAAAATGTTATTAGTGAGAACGAGTTAAGTGAAAATTTCTTAACAACTTTCTTCAGTGTTAAGCCCCCAATGAGGAGTTTTGTAGTGGCTAATTTACCACATATAAGACTCTGTCCCTAACTGTCTTTGTTTCCCCTAACACAGCTGCCAAGAAGGTCATCTGGGCACATTCCAGGAAATATCCTCTTTTCTGGCTTCAAAGACCTTTATCACCTAATACCCCAATCTTACCTCCCTTATGTCTTCTTACCCTCCAATTCAGCCATTAATTAGCATATATCCTTCAACAGTTGGCAAATTAATATTCAAAGCCCATGTTGACTTCTATTCAACAAATGGCTGCTACCTTAATTGACTGACATGCTCAGAATTTTCTGCATTCCTTAATATCCAAATTCCTTACCAGAAAGAAGATACCCTCCCTGTCTAATATGTAACACACAGGTCCTGCCCTGTCTGAGTAGGTCTGTTTGTCTGCCTGTGCCTGTATGTGTGTCTCTCTCTACCCCTACCACCTTTTGAAGTGTATTAGCTACAACTGAGCCAGGAGAGAAGTGAATGTATCATCTTAACATTAAGCAGGGGAACAGAGGCTTCCTCAACCCTGCTCCTGCTTTTTTCCCTAAGGTAAGCCTGAGGGAAAATGTAGC
This sequence comes from Otolemur garnettii, assembly GCF_000181295.1. Classification (NCBI taxonomy): domain Eukaryota; kingdom Metazoa; phylum Chordata; class Mammalia; order Primates; family Galagidae; genus Otolemur; species Otolemur garnettii. The sequence continues at coordinate 268,216 of NW_003852667.1, read as the reverse complement.
AGCCTGTATATCCTATGGCTAAGAGGAGTGAGAGTTACAAGAAATACCTGTAATGGAACACTTTGGTGAAAAGGGCATGGAGAGAGATTTGGTTCTAACAAGCATGAGTGAGCTCGTGAGATGAGAGCATTGGTGAATTGGCAGTCTCTACACCTGTGGTGTTGAGAAGCACGCACGAGCTCAGCCTTATATTAGGCTGGAGGAGAAGGCAGTTAAGAGGCATGCGCATTCTATCATGGGTCCACTTACTCTGACTCTGTCTCCTCTCCTGCCTGCAGAATGCCAGCAGGGCGTCTCTGCTGAAGATTACAAAGCTCTGCTAAAGATTAAGAGCTATCTGTTCTAAGAAGACCTTTACTCTCTCTAAGTCTCTCTCTCTCTCTCTCTCTCTCTCTCTCTCTCTCCAGCTAAAGTAGATAGCCCTCAAACACCTAAGAGAAACTGTTCCTGAGCAAGGTAGCTTAGTGGTCCACGTCCAGAACCTACCTAAGCTGGGCCTGAGACCTGGCCAGTCCTGGGCCCTGGCAGGAAAAGTTGGGAAGTATAGGTAGCAATGTCACATTTATTCTGTTACTTTTGGGTAAGCATTAGGTACTGATGAATGACTTCACTGGAAGACAGAAGAGGCTAATTTAAATACCTCATTCATTCCCTGAGAAGCCAGTTTAAGAAATATAATAGTTTTGTCTGCTGCTCCCATTTGAAAGATCTCAGGGAAGAAATAAAGCACCATTAAAAACCCCCAAATGCAACAAAGATGCCAAAGCTCAACATCATAACAGAATATAACATAAATGAAAAAGAAGATAGTGGTCTCTGGAAAATAAAACAAATGGATATGATAGTGTAGCTTCTTAATTCCTCAAATATGCAATATATTGCTTATCATCAAGGAAATCATTCTTTTCTATTAGATTGTGTACATTGTGGCAAGGTAACATTAAGCTATATATTAGGAAGAAAGTAAATTCCACATGATGGTAGGGACCTACAGTGTTTCATCAACTTGTTGTTTTTTTTTTTTTTAAACTAATGCTAAATCATAAATATATTCTGGTACATTTAGCTTGATGAAATATTACATAGTAACACAAATGATGATTAGGAAGACTATGTAGAAACAAAAAAAGTATTTATGATATACTGTTAAAAAGCAGAACATATAACGGCATGCCACTATGATTACAACTGAACAGATTTAAGGAGATTATTCAATAGCACCAACAACTCTGCTATATTTTATAAATTTTACCTGATTTCGTTCCTATTTTTAAACTTCTTCCAATGATGTTTTCCAGTGTCTTCCTTATTTAAAAATGAGAAAATGCCTTTTCCAGAAAGTATAAATTAAAAAGTATTTAATACAACTACAAGAAGGCTGACTTATTTCTTCTAACTCAATCATTTTTAAGGCTATGTAATTTAAGATGAGCTGGTTCAATTTTAAGTGAGGAAAAAGAGAAAGAAATAAGACTGATAGCTATACTACTGCAAGAAAGCAGCATTCAAAACTGAGTCCGCCCTCTTTTTAGAGGAACATCAAGAAAACCATACACAGGCAAGGAGGAGTTAGCAAGGTAGGGAGAGGTCTAAAAAGCAACACCACAAAGAATGATGGATGGAATCAGGTTTGTTTGTGCTCCATAAGATTCAAGGCCCAATGAAGGCCTGCCATAGGACAGAGGGAGCAAAAGGGGTCTGTTACTTTTTTTTTTATTATTATTAAGTCAAATACACATAGATCATGAATACATTCATGTAAATGTGGGGTACAAGGTGCTAATTTTTTTTATACAATCTAACATGGTTACATTAAGCCAATCAACATAGCTTTTACCTCATTTACTTAATTATTGTGCCAAAACATCTATGTTCTACATTTCACAGATTTGACTTGTACCCATGTCATATGTTCCATAGGTGTAACCCCGCCTTTTACCCTCCCTCTGTTGAACCTCCTCCCTCCCCTCCCTTCCCCTCCCACTCCATATCTCTCTAGCATCCTGGACTATAGTTGTGTTCTATTTTTTACAAGAAAGTGTGAGTAAATATAAATAGGTTTCATAGAAGTACTGAGTACATTGGACACTTTTTCCTCCATTCTTGAGAAACTTTACTCAGGAGGATATGTTCCAGATCCCTCCATGTAAACATAAAAGAGATTTGGGCTTCTTCCATGACTTGGATATTATGAATTAAGCTGCTATGAACAATCTGGTGCAAATATCTTTTTTGCTAAGTGATTCTTGGTCTTTTGGATATACTCCTAGTAGAGGAATTGCAGGATCCAATGGCAGGTCAATTTTTAGTTCCCTGAGTGTTCTCCAAACTTCTTTCCAAATGAAAGGTACTAGGTTGCAGTCCCACCAGCAGTGCAGAAGCGTTCCCTTTTCTCCACATCCACGCCAACATCTGTACTTTTGGGAATTTGTTATGTGGGCTACTCTTACTAGAGTTAGATGGTATCTCAAAGTGGTTTTGATTTACATTTCTGTGATGATGAAAGAAGGTGAGTATTTTTTCATGTATCTATATATCATGTGCCTCTCTTCTTCATGGAAGCTTCTGTACAAGTCTCTTGCCCATAGTGAAATGGGATCACTTGTTCTTTTCTTAATACTAAGTTTGAGTTATCTGCAGATTCTGGTTATCAGACCATTGTCAGAAATGTAACCTGCAAATATCCTCTCCCATTCTGAGGGCAGTCTGCTTGTTTTACTTACCATGGCCTGCCACAGGACAGAGGGAGCAATAGGGGTCTGTTACTTTTACTATTAGGCATGCTTCGAACACTCTCTGACCCCACCTGGATGCTAAGAAGGAATAGGATACTATGGTACTGGGTATAAACTGAGATTCAAGAGAGGCAGTTTCCCAGACCCTCACCTCGAGCCTCCTAGGAGTAAAGTGGGCATGGGTGGGAAAGCAGGCCACAGAGTAGTTAAGAGTCCTATGGATGTTATCAAATCAGTTACAATCGGCAGGTGCAGTGGCTCACACCTCCTAGCACTCCGAGTAGCCAAAGCAGGTAGATTCCTTGAGCTTAGAAGTTTGAGATTATACTGAGCAAGAGTGAGATCCCATCCTTACTAAAAGTAGAAAAACTAGCCAAGTGTGGTGGGTGCCTGTAGTCCAAGCTACCTGGGATGCTGAGACAAGAGGATTGCTTGAGCTCAGGAGTTTGACATTGCTGTTAGCTATAACACCGCAGCATTCTACCCAGGGTGACAGAATGAAACTATCTCAAAAAAAAAAAAAAAAAACAGTCACAATTGCTATAAATCAGCCTTAACAATGTCATAGTAACAGCTAAAGAAGGCTGCCTATACATTTCACTTTGTTCTTAACCCCACATAGGCTGATCAAGAAGTCTAGATCTAGTACATTGATCTAGAAGTAGTGTCTTAATATTGGATATAAACAATAACCAAGATCTTCTGGGAAGAACCTGGAAATTGCTAGGAAATCAGATGGATCAAAGAGACTCTGGATCATTTAGCGTTTGGGAGACCCTTTGGGGAAGGGCCGTCAAGTCTAGACTTTACTGTTTCTATCTCTAAAATGAAGAAATCAAAAAAATATTTCCATGGCCTCTTTCAGTTCTGAATTTATAGGGGGGTTCATATAATTATTTGCCTCTAAGCCTAAGACCTGACAGACTTAACATCCTTACTATGATTTTAAGTAAATTAGGGGATAATGTCCATGGTTGTGTCTTATTCACAGCTATATCCTCAGAGTTTAACACAGCACTTGGGATATAGTTGCTGTTCAGTAAATATTTGTTGAATAAATACAAATGAATAGCTCTTCCCATGTTAATGATGATGAAAGGTATGTTAGAAACAGAATGCTCAAACTGAATTTTCTTTTCTTCTCCCATTTTTTTTATGAGTTGGGAAACACTTTCTTCAAATGAAATAAAACCATTAAAAAAAGGAAGAAAGAAGATATTGACAACATGCGAAACTTAGCAAAAGATTAATATCTGGAGTATACAAGGACCTCTTCTAAATCAGCAAGACAAATATCATTAACTACAGGAAAATGGGCAAAAGATAGGAACAGGTCCTGGAGTGTCCGGGTGTAATAGACAGGTAGGACCTAGGGCAGGTAAAAATCCCTTGAGGGCAACTAGCTGCCTCATTCTTTTATACTAGTATGCTATACAAATACTACCATTTTATAAATGTGTTATCATTTTATACTTGTGCCAAGAAGTAGACTATTGGTAAGTACTGACATAGGCAATTCACAGAAAGAAGACTCAAATGGTTATTAAGTTTGAAAACCTCAGGCCTAAAAATATCAAATGGAAATGACTTGAAGCTATAGCATGATAAACTTGATTAGTCCTAAGGAAGAATTTCTTGATAGTGAAGAATACTATTCTTTTAGTGAAGATGAACAGATGAAGGTGAACAGATGAACAGATGAAGATAATATAGATGAATGAGGAAAGCTAGGCTAGCTTCTCCAGAGGCATTTGAAGACAGAATCTGTTTCACAAGTATGGGATAAATGAGATTATCTTCCTGAAGAGAGACAGACAAGACAGCTTTATAAGACATATTTTGCTCTGCTTCCCCTTGCCTCAGTTTCTCTGATTGTAACATGAGTTCTAAGGTTACATGAGATGATACCACCAATTTTTGGTCCAGGTGATCTGGAACTAAACCAAGGATCTTTTTACCACTGAGTTTAGAAAGAAGAATTTGAGCTTTTGGAAAGAATTCATTAAAAGAAATCTTTTCTCTTATCACATTGAATGACTGTGATTTAAAAATCACCTTATTTCCACCAGGTGTGATGGCTCACAGCTATAATCTAGCACCCTGGGAGGCCGAGGACAGTGGATTGCCTGAGCTTACAAGTTCAAGACCAGCCTGAGCCAGAGCGAGACTTTGTCTCTAAAAATAGCCGGGCATTGTGGTAGGCTCCTGTAGTCCCGGCTACTTGGGAGGCTGAGGCAAGAGATTTGCTTAAGCCTAGGAGTTTGAGGTTGCTGTGAGCTATGACCATGAAACTCTACCAAGGGTGACAAAGTGAAACTCTTTCTCAAAAAAAAAAAAATCACTTCATTTCCTACTTCCTCATTTGTCAAATGAGGGTGTTTTGACTTAAATGATTGTGAAGTGCTTTCTGCTCCAGGAGCAAAGGAAAAAACCACACTACTAGATAGTGTGGTATTTTTCGATACTGAATACAGTGTTCCCTATTTCCCCTTCAACCAATACAAAACTGGGACATGTTTAGAGTTCTCCGATAACCTACAGAAAGAGTAGTTGTGCTATGATAACACATTCACACTTGAGTATGTCATGCCTCTATGGTTATTGAGCAAGATGAGGCAGAAAATGCACAATGATGTGGCTCACTACAGCAGCTTCTTCTAGTGGAGGCATATCTACATCTTACAGAATCAGAGAAAGTAAGAGCCAGGCATAAATTAAGGAGAAACTCCTCCAACCTGCCCATTTTAAGTATGAGAAATAGGCTCAGGATAGAAAGACTCACATAAGGTTCCCCATCTAGTCAGTGGCCATGGTGGGACCTGAACCTTGGATTCACAATTCTGAGTCTCATATTCTTTCTGATAAATCATATGCTCCTCAAAGCTTTGGGTTTAAAGGTGGCATAACCCTGTGCTACAATATTGTCTTCTTGCCTACCTAGACACAGCTCTTTCTACCTCTCTTTGAAATCTGTGGTTTCAGGGTAGAACAAAAAGATAGTTTCCACTGACATTCTTGACTTCAGCACCAACAATAGCTGAGAAATAAGGAAGCAGCAAATCATCAATAAAGGCTTTGATTAAGGCTGGATTGAACAAGTCCTCAAAGCAGAGCCATAGCACACCCCATTCTAGAAAGACGAATGTGTCCATCATTGTTCTAACCCTGTGTCATGTAATAACAGGCCAAGATGTTTGAAGTTGAGAATAAACAATTCTTCTAAGACTAAAGGACTTAAACTGGGCCAGTGTCTAGGAGCTCTGGGAAAATAATTATACTTCTTAAAGGTTCAGTCTATTGATCTATAAAATAGGAATGACAATGACAATCTTTCTCCTCTTTGAAGATCAAATGGTATACAATGTGAATGTACTCTGATAGTGAAAGTAGTACATGCATGTGAACAATTATATTTAATCTACCTTTAAGTAATAGTCTTTGAACATCTACTATGTGCCAGGTAAAGTGCTAGGGAGATATATATCAATAAGTCAACAGATGAAAATCCCTGCCCCTTGTGGAATTTACATTCCAATGGGGGAGACAGAGACAAAGCAAAATATATAAGTAAAATATATAATATACTATGTATTAGATTCAGATAAGTGTAATGGAGAAAAATAAAACAGGAAAGGGAAAAGACAGTGTAAGATTATAATTTTAAGTAGAATGATCAGAGAAGTTTCAAGGAGAAGGTTATATTTCAGTAAAGACTTGATTGAGGTGAGGAAGGGTGCCACAATGACATCTGCATAGGAGGGGAGTGCTTTAGGCAGCATGGAATACCTGTGTAAAGGCTCTAATAGAGAAGCCTATCAGGCATGTTGAAAGAATAGCAATAATGTAGTACATCTGGAGTAGTGAGAGCATGGTGGAAAGTCACAGAGGTAAAGATGGTTGATCACACAGAGACTTGTAAGGATGAATAAGACCATTTACTCAAGAAGAAATGGTGAGCCATTGGAATGTTTTGAGCAGAAGAATGGCATGACCTGACTTCCATCTTGACAGTGTTCTCAGGGGTCTAGGGTGGAACAAAACATTTTACAGTTCCAACAAGTTCCCAGGTAATACAGATGCTACTCCAGAGTATAACACTTTGAGGCTAGAAATAATGCTCAGGGCCTGGCATGGAGCCAAATTCCACTAAAAGTTTGTGTGTATGATGAAATGTTAGTGTTTTTTTTTATATTAAATCATAGCTGTGTACATTAATACACTCATGGGGTACAGTGTCCTGGTTTTATATACAATCTGAAATATTTTAAACAAACTGGTTAACATAGCCTTCATGGCATTTTCATAGTTATTGTGTTAAGACATTTATATTCTACATTTAGAAAGATTTCACATGTACACTTGTAAGATGCACCATAGGTGTGGTCCCACCAATCACCCTCCCTCCACCCATTCTCCTACCTTCCCTCCCCTCCTGCTCCCCTTTCCCCATATTCCTGGGCTATATTTGGGTTATAGCTTTCACATGAAAGCTCTAAATTAGTTTCATAGTAGGGCTGAGTACATTGGATACTTTTTCTTCCATTCTTGAGATACTTTGCTAAGAAGAATATGTTCCAGCTCTATCCATGTAAACATAAAGGAGGTAAAGTCTCCATCTTTCTTTAAGGCTTCATAATATTCCATGGTGTACATATGCCAAAATTCATTGATCCATTGATGGATTGATGGGCACTTGGGCTTCTTCCATGATTTAGCAATTATGAATTGGGCTGCAATAAACATTCTGGTACAAATATCTTTGCTGTAATGTGATTTTTGGTCTTCTGGATAGATACCTAGTAGAGGAATTGTAGGATCAAATGGCAGGTCTATTTTTAGTTCTCTAAGTGTTCTCCAAACATACTTCCAAAAGAAACATATTAGTTTGCATTCCTACCAGGAATGTAGAAGTGTTCCCTTTTCTCTTCATCCATGCCAGTATTTCTGATTTTGGGATTTTGTGATGCGAGATAATAACACTGGAGTTAGATAATGTCTCAAAGTAGTTTGATTTCCATTTCTCTGATGATTAAGAATGATGATCATTTTTTCATATGTCTGTAGGACATGTGTCTGTCTTCTTCAGACAAGTTTCTCTTCAAGTCCCTTGCCCACCCTGAGATGGGATCACTTATTTGCTTCTTGCTAATAGGCGTGAGTTCTCTGTGGATTCTGGTTATTAAACCAGGAGACATAATCTGCAAATATCTTCTCCTATTCTGAGGGCTGCCTGCTTGCTTTACTCACAGTGTTGTTGGCTGTGCACAAGCTTTTTAGTTTGATCAGATCCCAGTAGTGTATTTTTGATGTTGCTTCAATTGCCTAATGGGTCCTCCTCATAAAATTTTCGCCCAGGCCGATTTCTTCGAGTGCTTTCCCTACACTTTCTTCTAATATTTTTATAGTTTCATGTCTTAAGTTTAAATCTTTAATCTAGTGACAGTCTATCTTAGTTAATGGTGAAAGGTGTGGGTCCAGTTTCAGTCTTCTACAGGTCGCCAGCCAGTTAGCCCAGCACCATTTGTTAAATAGGGAATCTTTTCCACACTCAATATTTTTAATTGGCTTGTCAAAGATCATATAATGGTAATTAGCTGGTTTCATCTCTTGGTTCTCTATTCTATTCCACATATCTACCTCTATGTTTTTGTGCCAGTACCATCCTGTTTTGATCACTATGGATTTATAGTATAGTCTGAGGTCTGGTAGGGTGATTCTTCCTGCTTTGCTTTTATTTCTGAGTAATGTCTTGGCCATTCGAAGTTTTTTCTGATTCCATATAAAATGAAGTACTATTTTTTCGAGATCTTTAAAGGATGACAGTAGGGCTTTAATAGGGATTGCATTAAAATTGTATATTGCTTTGGGTGGTATGGACATTTAAACAATGTTCATTCTTCTCAGCCATGAGCATGGTATGTTTTTCCATTTGTTATCATTTTCACTTATTCCTTTCCTTAGAGTTTCATAGTTCTCTTTATAGAGATCTTTCATGTCCTTTGTTAGATAAACTCCCAAATATTTCATCTTTTTTGGCAGTACTGTGAATGGAATAGAGTCCTTGTCTATTTTTTCAACTTGACTATTGTTGATATATGTAAAGGCTACCAATTTATGAGTGTTGGTTTTGTAACCTGAGACGCTGTTGTATTCCTTGATCACTTCTAAGAGTTTTGCAGTAGAAACCCTGGTGTTTACCCTATATACAATCATAGCATCTGGAACACTGAAAGTTTAATCTTTTCTGATCCTATATGGATACCCTTGATCTCCCTTTCTTCCCTAATTGTGATGGCTAAAACTTCCATTACAATGTTAAAGAGAAATGGAGACAATGGGTAACCTTGCCTGGTTCCTGATCTGAGTGGAAATGATTTCAATTTAACTCCACTGAATACACTATTGCCTGTGGGTTTGCGGTAGATGGCCTATATCAGTTTAAAAAATTTCCCTTCTATACCAATTTTCTTACGTGTTCTAATCATGAAAGGGTGCTAGATATTATCAAAAGCTTTTTCTGTATCAATTGAGAGTATCATATGGTCTTTGTTTTTTTATTTGTTGATGTGAAGAATTATATTTATGGATTTACATATGTTGAACCAGCCTTGGGACCCTGGGATAAAATCTACTTGGTTGTGGTGCATAATTTTTTTGATGTGTTGCTGGATTCTGTTAGTTAGCATTTTGTTGAATATTTTCAGATCAATATTCATTAGGGATATTGGTCTATAATTTTCTTTTCTTGTTGGGTCTTTTCCTGGTTTGGGGATCAAGGTGATGTTTGCTTCATAGAATGTGTTGGGTAGTATTCCTTCTTTTTCTATATTTTGAAAAGGTTAAGTAATATAGGTACTATTTCCTCTTTAAAGGTTTGGTAGAATTCTGGCATGAAGCCATCAGGTCCTGGGCTTTTCTTTCTAGGGAGATTTTGTATAGTTGATGCTATTTCAGAACTTGATATAGGCCTGTTCAACCTTTCCAGTTCCTTCTGCCTCAGTCTTAGAAGGTGGTGTGCTTCCAAGTATTGGTCAATTTCCTTCAGATTTTCATATTTCTGTGAATACAATTTCTTGTAATATTCATTAAGGATTTTTTGAATTTCTAAGGGATATGTTGTTATTTCGTCTTTACTATTTCTAATTCATGAAATTAGAGATTGTACTCTTTTTTTCCTGGTTATGTTGGCCAACAGTTTATCTATTTTATTGACCTGTTCATAAAAGCACCTTTTTGATGTATTGATCTGTTGTATAATCCGTTTGTTTTCAAAGTCATTTAATTTTGCTTTAATTTTGGTTATTTATTTTCTTCTGCTATGTTTGGGATAGGAATGTCCTTCCTTTTCCTGTTGCTTGAGATGTCCCATTAAAATGTTAACTTCCTCTCCTTCCGTTCTCTTGAGGAAGGCTTATAGTGCTATAAATTACCCTCTTAGGACTGCCTTTGCGGTATCCCAGAGCTTCTGATAATTCTTGTCTTCATTATTGTTTTGTTCCAAAAATTTGGTAATTTCCTTCTTAATCTCGTCTCTGACCCACCTATCATTCAGCATAAGGTTATTTAGCTTCCATGTTTTTGTATGAGTCTGCAGATTCCTGTTGTTACTGAGTTCAACTTTTATTCCATTTTCGTCCAAGAAGATGGAAGGAATAATTTCTATGCTTTAAATTTTCTGAGGTTAGACTTGTGACATAGGATGTGATTGAATTTGGAGTTTGTTCCGTGGACTGATAAGAAAAATGTGTATTCAGTTCTGTTAGGATGAAATGTTATGTAGATGTCTGTTAAATCCAAATGTTGGATGGTTATGTTCAAATGCAGAATTTCTTTGCTCAGCTTCCTATTGGAAGATCTATGTAACATTGCGAAAGGAGTGTTAAAATCTCCAACTATGATGAAGCTGGAAGAAATCAAGTTGCTTATGACTGTTAGAGTGTCTCTTTTATACTGAGATGCATTCTGGTTGGGTGCATGAATACTAATAATTGAAATGTCATCATATTGAGTATTACCCTTAACAAATATAAAGTGAGCATCCTTATCCTTGCTTACTTTTGTTGGTTTAAAGCCTATTGTATCTGCAAATAACATTGCAACACCTGCTTTTTCTGCTTTCCATTTCCCTTCACCATTCCTTCACCCTGAGTCTATATTTATCTTTTAAGGTAAGATGAGATTCTTATATGCAACAGATATCTGGCCTGAGTTTTTGTATCCAGTCAGCCAAGCTGTGCCTCTTTAGAGGACAATTTAAGCCATTCATCTTAATTGATAATATTGATAAGCCTGACAAAATTTGGGGTATCAAATTTTTCGAAAATCTAGGTGTCATTTCTAATCCTTTTGCCACTGCAGAAGTTGGAATTTGATCAAAAGTTTCTGTGTGAGTTTGCTTTTGTGGTGGAGGATTGCACTGATCATTATGGAGGATAGGTCTGAGATTTTCCTGGATAGCTGGCTTACTTATGGCAAATTTCTTCAACATGTGAATGTCATTAAAGTATTTAATTTCAGCTTGGCGCTTGTGGCTCAAGTGGCTAAGGCGCCAGCCACATACACCTAAGGTGGCAGGTTCGAATCCAGCCCAGACCCGCCAAACAACAATAATGGCTGCAACCAAAAAATAGCCAGGTGTTGTGGCAGGCGCCTGTGTTCCCACCTACTTGGGAGGCTGAGGCAGGAGACTCGCTTGAGCCCAGGTGTTGGAGGTTGCTGTGAGCAGTGAAGCCATGGCACTCTACCCAGGGTGACAGCTTGAGGCTCTGTCTCAAAAAACAAAAAAAGTATTTAATTTCTCCATCATAAATGAAACTCACTTTAGCTGGATACCCTGGGTGTCTTATGAGATTAAAAGTTGATGACGACCCTCTTCCAGCCTGAAAAGTTTCAGCAGAGAGATCTGTAGTCATTCTAATATTCTTCCCCTTGTAGGTTATGGTTTTCTTATGTCTAGATGCTTTCAGAATTTTCTCTTTCATATTAACTGTAGTGAAGTTAATTATGATGTGCCTGGGGGATATCTTATTCAGGTTGAGCTGTGAGGGGGTTCTGAAACTATCTGCTATCTGAATTTCAGAATATCTTGGCATGTCTGCAAAGTTCTCTTTCATAATTTCATGAAGAGCCTCTGTGTTATGTCAAGCAACTTCCTCTCCTTCAGGGACTCCTATAAGGCGAATATTAGTTTTCCTCAAATTATCCCATAGCTCTCTGAGAGAATGAAATCGTTGAATTCTTGAGACATCTTTTAAATAATTCCTTGAAATTCTGATTCCCTCCTTTCCTACATTCTGTTGTTCTTATTTGCTATCCAGATTCCAAACACAATTTCTGACATTTCAGCCATCTGTTTATGGATGAGATCTTCAGTTGCATCTGCCATATCCTTTCTTGGAGGGGTTGATCTACTCTGGTTATTCATGTTACTGGAGTTTTTCCTCTGAGCTGGTTCCACCCCATGCTGAATTTACACTGTTTGGCTAGATGAACAGTTAAGGAGAAGTTGGGTCAAGGGCTCGAGGAGTAGCGATTAACTATCCCTTTGCCCAAAGGCTGAGCCTGGTGTCTGTACCTTTTCCCTTAGAGCTTTGCCAAGGACCCGTATAGTGCTATGGCTTGAGAAACTGATGCCTGCTTGGTGCAATAGGGCTAAGTGGCTCTGTCTTATTTTCAGCTGGTCTCTGTTCTACTCTAGTAAATGAGTTACTCTGGGTTGAAGTCTCAGCTGTGGAGAAATACCAGCAATTAAGTCACCTCACCCCACTACAGGCAACAATTGGAAAGAGAAAATCACACCTTCCCACAACCACACACCAAGGGTACCACTTTGGATAGTCCTTGGGTGACTGGCCCAGTTCAAGAGGTCCAAATGAATTGTCCCAGTCAGCACTGGTCTTAGGTGGGGGGAGTTCAAAAGGTCTCTGGCAACTAGATAGCAGGAACTCAGGTATGACTCACTCTGGTGCTCTGTGAGGTCAGAAGGACCAATTCCAAAAATAAATTAATCTGGGAGGGTTGATGCCTCCTTCCCCACTTGTACCTCTGTCACACCCAGTCATTGGTAACCCCACAGGGCTGTGACCCAGTTCCCCCCAATGAGCAGATGCCCTAGGGGGTTATGCCTGCCTGAGTCAAAGAGAGATCTATGTCTCCTCAGCCAGGCCTCTATTCTCGGCCACTGTCCAGCGGGGGGGGGGGCAGTGAGGCCTGACAACTTCGGGTGTTAATGGAGGCTGGAACAGTTCACTGAGTTCCAGCTCCACCCCTGATTGATGTTGCTCGCAGAACAGCACAACTTCGGAGAATTTGTTTCTCTCCCAGGTATATTCCCCTGTGGATCAGACACTCCTTGAGGTCACAGAAACCACGACTCAGTTCCTGGCAGCAACAAGCAGTTAGAGCTCACACTGAGCTGTCACTTCCAGCCTCTGCCTACCCATTTTTTGTCTCAGCTATGATCCCCTGAGGGCTGAGTGCATCTTAGCCTCAGTAAAGCAGTCCTGTAGCTCAGGCCTGCCCTGGGAGTCTGCCGGCTCTGTGCACATATTCTAGTCCCAGCACTCCACCCAGACTGCTGTGGCCTCCAGCCTTCCCTTTACTCACGGGGAATGGCCCTTCCAATCTGTCTGCCAATGGCTGGCTGTCACTGGAAAAGGTGCCTGGCTTCCTCTGGTTGCCCAGAGAGACAGGGTGTGTCTGTTCAGAATAGCCCCAGGGGCGTGAGCCTTATTGTTCTGGCTGCTGCTGCTGCTGCTGCTGCTATTCTGCGCCTGGGGGCACCACCACTGCTCCTATATGGTTCCCTCTCAGTTAACTGTCCTCTCCTTACTCCCATGCCACAGGATCAGCACAGACAAGTAAGAGCCCTTCCCCTGTCCACACCTCTCGAGAAAATGCCCAAGAATATTGACTCCATGGGGGACAGGCTTCCAGACCTTGGGGTGAGAGTGGAGGGGAATGCTGGGAGTTCAGAGTTGCAGGTAGAGAATATATACAGTTTTATACAGTTTTATGTCTGGCAAGAGAGTGCCATGGGACCCTAGTATGGGTAGGGGGTCCAGTTTTTAGAGGGTATCTCCCATGGTATAGAATGGGAGGATGTTCGTACTCCACTCCCTTGTTTGTATAGAGTTTCCTGTGAGCCCTTCTCATGGAGGAGGGTACTCCCGTCTGCTTGGCAATGGATTTAGTACTTTTTGTTTGTATCTTTGGGGTCGCTGCTTGCCTCAGCAGGGTTGATGTGCTTTCTTCAGCCTTCTCTCTTGGCTCAGCTCCAAACTATCAGCTTACTTGCTAAACTTCTGTCTTTTAACTCTCCTTCTGGACTGGAGCCTCTGTGGAAAGCTGGCTGTAGTCCACCATCTTGCCTCCTCCCCAAAATATTAGTGTTTTGATGTCCAATGTCATACAGAACATTCCAGAAGAGAATTCTTTTTTAACATAGCAGCCATTGATGTAAAGGTAGATGGATATGGGGGAGCTACAAATAGGTGGATAGGAGAAATAGGAGAAAGGAAAAAAATTTTTCCTTTTCCAAATATATCATATGTTACTACAATATTACATTTACTGAATTTCCTCAACAACCTTAAGAGGTTAATATAATGAAACATATCAGAAAAATGAGAAAATTGAAGGTCAGAGGAATTAAGGGGTACCTACAAGTCCACTAATTAACCTATTAGTAGCTAAGTAAGGATGTGAAATCCAGAATTCTATGTCCCCAGAGCCCTTGTTCTTTCTACTCCATCTTACTGTCTCATAAGTAGGATAGGAAGACAATGAGTTGAGGTAATCTAGAATGTTAAATTCTACAATCCATGGCTTTGGCCTTTCCAGAGATTTGCTGTTCAAAGTGGTTGTATTAGTCATGTGGTGACTTAAATTTAAATTAATTAAATTTCATTTAATTTAAATACAATTTAAAATTCCATTTTCCTATATTGCCAGACACACTTTAAGGTCTGAACAGGCACAAATGGCTAACTAGCACATACTATTAATTCTATCAATTACAAAGTACAGATATAGAACATTATCATTGTTTCAGTAAGTTCCACTGGGCAGTGCTGCTTTAGAGAATTAAGAGCTTTGGTTTTGTTTGTTTGTTTTGTTATTTTGATTTTGACACAGAATCTTGCTCAGTTGCACCAGTTAGAATGCAGTAGCATCATCACCACTCACTGCAACCTCAAACTCCTAGACTCAAACAATCCTGCTTCAGCCTCCAAGTACCTGGTACTACAGGCACATACCACCATACTCAGCTAATTTTTTTTCTAAGAAATAAAAATTTTGAAGTGCTAGAGCTGTATTGGTGCTAAAGTGGGCCTTGGGCTTGGGGACAGAAAATAGGGTCTGAACTACCTCTGGAAAGAAGACAAAAATAATTAAAGCAGAGTTTTCCTGGGGAAAGAAGAAATCTATTGGCTCGGCACCTGTAGCTTAGTGGCTAAGGTGCCAGCCACATACATGAGAGCTGGCAGGTTTGAAACCAGCCCATGCCTGCCAAACAACAAGGAGAAGTAAAACCAAAAAATAGCCAGGCATTGTGGCAGGCAGCTGTAGTGCCAGCTACTTGGGAGTCTGAGATAAGAGAATCACTTAAGCCCCAGAGTTTGAAGTTGCTGTGAGCTATGACATCACAGGACTCTACCCAGGGTGACTATCTCAAAGAAACAAAAAAAAAAAAAAAAAAAAAAGAAAGAAAGAAAAAAAGAATAAATCTTTGAGAGAGAGAGAGATTGTGTATGTTTAATCCTTTTTTAAATTATTATTTCAGGTTAATTTGAGGGTACAAAGAATTAGATTACAATGTTTACATTTGTTAGTTTCTCTTATTATTGTGTCCCTCCCCAAGAAGTGTGCCATACATCCTAATATTGTGACCATTAAGTGGGAGCAGACCCACCACATTCCCCCTCCCTTTTCCCTGCTCCCTCTTTCCCTCACCCCCCACCATGAATTGATTTGAGATTTTCTTTTACGTGGGTATGTATGATATCACCTATTAACTACATATTAGTATTGAGTACATTGGATTTTTGCTTATCCATTCTTATGATACTTTACTAAGAAGAATGTGATTCAACTCCATCCAAGTTAATACAAAAGATATAAAATCTCCTTCTTTTTTAATGGCTGAAGAATAGTCCAAGGTTCACATATACCATAGCTTGTTAATTCATTCCTGGGTCAGTGAGCATGTAGGTTGTTTCCAGATTTTGGTGATTATAAATTGAGCTTCAATAAACAATCCAGTGCAAATTTCCTTATGACAAAAGGAATTTTTTTCCCTTCTGAGTAGAGCCTAGAAGTGGGATTACAGGTTCAAATGGGAGGTCTAATTTGAGTTCCTTGAGAATTCTCCATACTTCCTTCCAAAGAGATTGTATTAGTTTGTAGTCCCACCAACAGTATAAAAGTGTTCCTTTCTGTCCACATCCATGCCAGCATCTGCAGCTTTGAGACTTTGTGATGTGGGCTATTCTTAGTGTGGTTTGGTAATATCTCAGGGTGGTTTTGATTTGCATTTCTCTAATGTTCAGGGACAAAGAACAGTTTTTCAAATGTTTGTTAGCCATTCATCTGTCTTCCTCAGGGAACGTTCTGTTCTTATCTATTACCCAGTGACAGATGGATTTGTTTGCTCTTTGTTGATTAATTTGATTTCTCTACAGATCCTAGTTATCAAGCCTTTGTCAGATTCGGAACATGTGAACATCTTTTCCCATTCTGAAGGTTGTCTTTTTGCCTTACTTGTTGTGCCATTAGCCATGCAGAAGCTTTTCAGCTTAATTACGTCTCATTTATTTTTATTGTTGTTGTGATTGTCGCTGAAGTCTTCATCATAAAATCTTTCCCCAGTACAACATCATCGAGAGATTTTCCTATACTTTGTTCTAAGATTTTTATGGTTTCATATCTTCGATTTAAAATTTTTATCCATCTTGGGTCAATTTTTATAGGTCTATTTTATAAGTTGTAGGTCCAGTTGCAGTCTTTTACATGGTTATCTTGTTTTATTGGTTATCTGGTTCTCCCAGCACCATTTATTGAATAGGGATTCTTTTCACTATTGTATGCTTTTGTTTGGTTTATCAAAGATCAGATGGCAACTATAGACTGGTTTCATTTCTTGGTTTTCTATTTTGTTTCATATGTCTATGTCTCTTTATGTGCCACTATCATGCTATTTTGATCATTGTGGACTTTTAATATAACCTGAAGTCTGGTAACATGATGCCTCCAGATTTGTTTTTATTTCTTAAAATTGTGTTGGCTATTCAGAATTTTGTCTGGTTTGATATGAAATAAAGAACTATTTTTTCAAGTTCTTCAAAGTATTTAATGGGAATTGCATTGATCTGTAGCTTGCTTTGGGATGTATGGACATTTTAATAACATGACTTTTCCCAACCATGATCATAGTATGTTCTTTTATTTGTTAACATATTCTGCTATTATTTTTCTCAGTGTTTCATAGTTCTCTCTATAGAGATCATTCACATCTTTCATTAGGTATTTTTCCAGGTATTTTGTTTTTTTCTGAAGTTACTGTGAAGGGTATTGTACATTTGATTTAATGCTCAGCTTGACTTTTATTGGCATATATGAAGACTACTGATTGTAGACACTAATTTGATATTCCAAGATGTTACTATGCTTTCTGAGCACTTCCAGGAGACTTGTGGTTGAGGCACTAAGGTTTTCTAAGTATAAGATCATATCATTAGCAAAGAATGAGTGTTTCACCTCCTCTGCCCCCATTCAAATGCCCTTTATATCCTTCTTTTGCCTGTTATCATTGGCTAGAACTTCTAAAACTATCCTGTATAGTAATGGTGATAGTGGACATCCTTACCTGATTCCAGTTCTAAAAGGAAAAACTTTCAGTTTTACATTATTCAATATGATATTAGCTGTGTGTTTGTCATAGATTGCTTCAGTGTAAGAAATGTGCCACTTATGCCTATTTTCTTAAGAGTTCTTATTAGAAAATGATGCTGAATTTTGAAAAATGCTTTTTCTGCAGCTATTGAGAGGATCTTTGTTTTTGCTTCTATTGATATGGTGAATTACATTTATGGATTTGCAATTGTTTAACATTTAATCCTTTTTTAAAACAGCCTTTTCTTCATTTCCCATTGGTTTTCCCTTATTGTTTAGAAAAAGTGCCCTTTAAAAATATCAACTTATCTCTACTTGGCTCAAGAGAATGTGAGGAAATGGCCTCTCATCCTCACTTACTACAAAGAGACGGAAGGAATGAGATTAGGCAATTGTACTATAGGAGCTGAGGCTTGTATGTCCAGTCTTCACCTCCTATAGATTTCTTTCCTTAAACTCTTTTCTGCTCAAATTTGCAAGCAGTGTTCTCCAAGTGAAAGAGTAGGACCAGTAATTCTCAGGGATGCTTGATAAACTTATAAATACTCATGCCTTACCCCAAACTGGTAATATATAACATGGGGTGAGGTTGAAGTGGCTGAGACCTGCATGCTTAAAAAAGGTTCCCCAAGAATCCAGTTGCACATTCACATCTGTGAATCATGGAAGGAGATGTGTTTTGTTTTAATAAGTGAATTTAGGCTTTTACAAGGGGGTGGCTGCAACTGAATCAAAAGAGGATTAAGATAAAGATTTATGGGAGGGAGGGAAGGAGACAATAAATATGAATTAATATAAAAGCTAGACATAGAAAATGAGAAAAATATGAGTTTGAGAAGCCCTAAGGGAGCAATGAGCGGTTTCACCCCACTGAATAGAATCTGGAAGGCCAGTTCAGCAACCTTTTGGGGACTATCATAGGCATGACCAGGAGGGTTATAAATTCTTCATGATAGTACACTTTACTCAAACTTATGTGCCC
The DNA here is from genome assembly GCF_000181295.1 of Otolemur garnettii. Taxonomy (NCBI): domain Eukaryota; kingdom Metazoa; phylum Chordata; class Mammalia; order Primates; family Galagidae; genus Otolemur; species Otolemur garnettii. The sequence goes on along the minus strand of NW_003852667.1, from coordinate 249,607 downwards.
CCATATACAAAAACATGGCTACCTCACAAATGTCCTTGAGGTGCTTGATGTAGTGACGTTCAGTGCTCATGATCTCATTGATGACATTGGCCCGCATCTGGTCTCGGTTCTGTAGTGGCCGGCCAAGACAGAGGCAGTCTGAGTTGGGGTCCAGGTGCCCATTCTGCACATCACTGGGCCCCTCTTCCACCCCATCCTCCTGGTTCACCCAAAGCTGTGGAAGCAGGAAGAATAAGAATGGGTTAGTCTTCTTTTCTGAGAAGTTTCTAAACAAGCAGAAAAATGATAAATTACATTTCTCAGGTATTCAGAAAGCCTTAAACCAGAGCTCCCTAGAAACAAAATGCCAGACCCTGGGCACGGGTCTAATCCCCCCTAGGTCTCTGGTAACCTATCTTTAAAACTTGAGATGAGGGTAGGAAGAATAAATCATCACTGAGAGCCTTCTTGGCTAATAAGGTCTCAGAAGAGGGAGGTGTGCTGGCAAGCGGAACTCACTCATAGTGGAGCACATCTAGGCAGCAAAGCTAAATAAAAAATGAATAAATAAAAACCTAAGCCATGGGCAGTGCCTGTAGCTCAGTAAGTAATGTGAGAGCATCATGCACCAAGGCTGATGGGCTTCAGCACAGCCTGGACCTGCTAAACAACGACAACTACAACCAAAAAATAGCCAGGTGTTGTAGTGGGCACCTATAGCCCCAGTACCTGGGAGGCTGAGGCAAGAGAATTGCTTAAGCCCAGGAGTTTGAGGTTGCTGTGAGCTGTAATAGCCTAGCACTGTACTGAGGGAGATATAATGACACTCTGCCCCCCCCAAAAAAAAAAAGAAAAGAAAGAAAGAAAAAAAAGAAAAGAAAAAAAAAACTTAAGCCATATAGTTTTTATGCTAATGATGGACTACTGTCAAAATAGCATTGAAGTACTTGCAAGTGTGGAGACCAAATTTGGACACTGTAGTAGATATCTCAAAAATAGTTTTATTCCCATCAAAAAATATACAAATAATCATTAAAATTGGACTGTAAAGTTCCTTGAACAAGCAAAGATCTCTGCATCCTCAATGTTGGAGTGGGGATGAAAGACTATGTCCCTACTACATCATAATAACAACTATTGATTGAGAACTTACTATATACACCAGCCAGTGTTCTAAGAGCTTTCAATTGTATTCATTTCTGCTAGGCAGATATCATTATTACAGTTTCATGGAACAGGTGACTGAGGCTTTGAGAATTTAAAGAATTTGTCCTGAGTCATACCGTTAGGAAGCAGAGATGCTGGAATAAGGGCCAGGCAGTCTGATTTTAGAGCCTATCTATGTTTTTAATTACTATGCCTGCACTATTGTGCTTTTGGCTCTAAGGAAGACAAAAAAAGAAAAGGGAAAAGGCTTGAGTCCAAGGCAGGCTAAGAATAATTAAAATCATCAGAAATGCATAGTCATAGTTGGTAAAGGTTGAAACTGGCTATTCCAAATCATAAAGACAGAGGGAAGCAGAAAAACATCCTTATTTTGGGAGGCTGAATAATATGCTCCTGGATCTTGGATGACTTAGCTTGAATCAAAAATAGACAGTTCATTTTACCCTAGTAATAAGAAGGGATAAAACAATGTAGGCAAAAGTAAACGAAGGGTGGTCCCAGAGGTAGAGGCTGTCAAGGCTAATTAGCCAAGGAGCTTGCCAGTTGTCTCAATAGCTTTAATAAACTCTATATTTTCCCTTCTTAACCCCCATCTTTTTCTACATTTCTGTTTCAAAAAGCTGAAATCATGCACTTTAGATGTATCACTATTTCTGCCATAAGAAGAGCCTGTTGATGAGTGAGTGGTCTTATGGGGAAAGAGGCTTTGGGATGGAACTACAGAGATTGTAGTTACTTCCCAACTGTTGTATTCTTCCTTCTCCCTTTGTCTCATGGAGGGGAGCTCTTTGCTTACCACCCAGTGATCTAATAAAGGAGGGCTTACTCCATTTGAATACATTTCATATATACAGACAAATGTTCAAAATTATTCTCCTCAAAGAACCTATCACTCTCTGCAAATGTTCTATTAAAATCTCTTTTCAGCTTCCAAAAGGTCACTTTGTGTCTTCATCTATATGTTGATAGCTTCCCTTTAATAGAATCAATAGACAATATGAGGGATGCTTATTCAAAGAATAGACCTGGTCAAATGGAGGAAGCACCTGTGGCTCAGAGGAGTAGGGCGCTGTCCCCATATGCTGGAGGTGGTGGGTTCAAACCCAGTGCCGGCCAGAAACTAAAAAAAAAAAAAAAAAAAAATCTTGCGACCTGGTCAAATAAGTGACCTTGATGTAAGGCCTCGAAGGATATATCTCATACTACATGATGCTGTCTATTGTAACAATGAAAACTGAACCCTCTAATATTCCATTAACTTTTATCCGCTTCTCAAAAACCAAGCTAAGCTCTGCTATGAAAAGGGTAACATAGGCAAGCCTTTAAGAGATAAGAACCATTTCTTCTCTTCTTAAGAGTTTAAGACTAGTAAAATTGAAATATTGGTTTGGAGATGGCTAGAATAACATGAACACTTGGGAAAGTTCCAATGGGAAGGAACACAGGATGTGATGTGAAAGAAAATGGGAATAGAAGAAAAGGCAAGAATAGAACCAAACTCAGGTTCAAGCTATACTCCATGGTATTATAGTTCGAAATGGCAATGAAAGTGGAGGAAGACAACTGCAGCCAAGTGGAAGCAGATCCCCTCACATAAAATTTGGTGTAGAAATTTGTTCTAGCTAGAAATAAATGTCTGGGTGGCTAAGCCCTTCATAAGGTGCTTCTGAGAAGACAACATCTTCATCTACTCTACTGGAACAAACCCAGAGGCCCATTTCCTAAGCTAAGATACTGCTTTTATCCAAGAAAACTACTAACATATTCATTCATTAAATCTATGTCAAGTGCCTATAATACACCAGACATTGGGAATACAACAATGAACAAAATGGACAGAAATCATTGCCCTTTGTGGGGCTGACATTGAAGAGAAGATAGTTATTACATTTGTAGCCTAGAAAAAGGTACTATGTAAGGCCCAATTACTGTGTTCCTTATGCCAGGACCCCACAAAATCTCCCCCTGGCCTGATATAAGACTTTCTAGTCTAACCTCTAAGTTCCCTGCTCTTGAGAGCTGTGCTGATCTGTACCAATGAAAGCCCTTGTCAACTTATATATCACAGTGTACTGACACAAGTCAGCCCATGAGCTTATCTTCCCAGGGTGTAACGTCAGTCCACAGTGTCATATTAACCCTGCCTAACAATCTGTGAAGGCTATTGCGTACCTTTGCACAAGTGCTCTTCATCGATACTAAGATTATCCTATAAATTTCTGGGTAACAAGTAAGAAGATGGATAAGATGGATAATGCCTAAAACCTGCCAGGTTGAAAGGCTTTCTTGGGAGCCTTCTTAAGATTATTTGAAGGCTAGTTTCCTCAGCCTTCATTGAATGCTGAAGCAAGGCTGGTTAGTGCAGTTCAATTTAATAAATATCTATTCCGTACCTAACAACTAACCATGCAAGAATGTGAGATATACCAGTAAGGAAGATAACCATCTTCTCCCTCCCCTTCTAAACCAAAAGTACATTCCAAATAAGACACAATAACTGGTACTTACACATTATCTCTCCATTTTCTATTCCAGCTATCACTGCCCTTATCCTTTTATACCTGGACAAGTAATCCCCCAGCTCCAATCCCTCCCACATACCACTATCAGACCAATTTCTTTATCACTTTGGTTGACTACTCTTATAAACCTCAAATCTTTCTTAGCTCCCCATTGATTACAAAGTACACCCAATCCAACACCCTGCTATTCAGACATTACCGTAATCTGACTTCAGTGTGTATTCATACCCTTACTTCCATAAAAACTGAGCTCCTCCCAGACAGGTCTGCTTTCCATCCACAAATATTTCCATCTATGTCCTTTAATCCCAGAATCAAACATAGAAATAATATATTCCAGAGGCCTTCAACAACTTGAACAAAAATGATCCAACCTCTAAACTTCCTCATGAAGAAATTGATACTGGCTTGGCACCTGTAGCACAGTGGTTATGGCTCCAGCCTCATGGGTTCAAACCTGGCCTGGGCCAGCTAAAACACAATGACAACTGCAACAAAAAACAGCCAGGCATTATGGTGGGTGCCTGTAGTACCAGCTACTTGGGAGGCTGAGGGAAAAGAATCGTTTAAGCCCAAGTGTTTGAAGTTGCTGTGAGCTGTGCTGCGATGGCACTCTACCAAGGGTGACATAGTGAGACTATGTCTCAAAAAGAAAAAGAAAAAAAGAAAGAAAGAAAGAAAGAAAAGAAAAAAAGAAAAGAAATTGATGCCCACAGAAACTTCCAGAGAATTAGAAACTGCCGTGTTTTTGATATGCCTTTGATATGCCTTTCTCTTTCTGTTCTGCAAATTATGTAGTTGATACACATTTGCCTTGTTAAAGTTAAAATAGAAAAAAGAAGACTAAGATTATTCAAATGAGGGATAAAAAAGGAAATATTACTACCAATCTTACAGAAATATAAAGGATTAAAAGAGAATACTATGAACAATCCTATGCCAAAAAATTAGATAACCTGATAAAATGGACAAATTTCTAGAAAGTCACAATCTACAAAAACTGACTCTAGAAGAAATAAAGAACTGGAGTAGACATATAAGAAGTAAAGAGATTTAGTGAACAATCAACATCTTCCCACATGGGACAAACAACTCAGGACCAGATGACTTCACTGGTGAATTCTACCAAACATTAAAGAAAATTAGCATCAATCTTTCACAACACTTCCAACCATATAAATGCATAAGTCCTCAACAAAATACTAGCAAACCAAATCAAGCAACATATAAAAAAAAATTATTGACCTTACCAGATGTAATTGATCCCAAGAATTCAAGTTTGGTTCTATATATGAAAATCAATCAATATAATTTACAACATACTAATGAAATAAAAGTTACAAAACCCCACACGGTCACCTCAATAGATATATAAACAGCATTTGAAAAAAAAAAAAGAAACCAACACCTTTTCATGATAAAATCTCAAAAAATGGGGGACAGAAGTAAGATGGTCAGATAATGGACAGAATGGACACAAAGTAGCTTAAGGTGGGGAACTGAGCTAAGAAAGAAAATAGATAAGGGCACATCATTTCTGCTGAGGCAAGCTGCAACTCCAGTAAAACAAATTCCAGGTACAAAGCCCATTGCCAAAAAAATGAAAGACCCCTCCCAAAGATAGAGGCTCAATGTGTGCTCTTTACAAGTGAACAGGGAACAAAAGACATCTTATTTTACACCATGGGAGAGAGCTGATAAACACCAGGTCTCCTTCTCTAGGGAGTTCCCATTTGTGAGCCTAGGCATCATCCTGCCTGGCATAAAATTGAACAACTATTTTCACTGTAATTTTGAACTCCTCATCCTTACTTCCCCACTCACCTGGCAGTTTGAAGGCCTGCCTCCTACAAGCCCAGAGTGTTTGGCAATTCCTTGAGAGGCAAGGGCATTGCATGGACCACCACTGGACAACAGCACAGAAACAGTGGCTGGAATGGATGCTGGTGGGCAAGAGGACAGAGACATGCAGGAGAAAGAGAGCTCCTCATGTCAATTGTACTCAAACTCTGTGAGAGACTTTTGGTGGTGTGCTTCCATGTCATTGCTCACTGGAGGGATCCAAGCTCCACCTCATTGGATTTTGGAGACAGAACAGCCTATGGATCCCTACTATTTGGTCACTGGAGACACTCTGAACTTTCCCTGTGGAGCAGTGATTGTATTTCCCAGGACAATCAGAGTAGAACTCTTGACCTTGTCTGTCCAACTAGGGACCCTCCAAGGTTGAGTGATGGTTGTTTTGTAGTGGGAGAGACTAATTTTCGTCCTCCAGCTATCATTGGTAGGGAACAGTGAAGCAAAGTTGTTTGTGTCTCTCCCCAACTGAGATTTCAGCTTAATACAGCAACTATTTAGGATTGGATAGAGGCCAGCTGAATACAAGGCAGACACAGCTAGAGATATCAGACCAAGAAGGTCCTCAGAGTCTCTGGCTGCAGCTCTGAAAGGGATCTTTGTAAATCTGTAGGAGAAAAATCATAATCACCATCCCAAGCTCACTGGTAAAGGACTGGTTAACTCAACTTCATGGGGCCCTCAATCCAACCTCACTTTACTAGTTTTATTAGCCAAACTGCAGAAAATAATATGAACCAGAGGAAAAACTCTGGTAACATAAATAATCAGAGTAGATCAACTCCCCTAAGGAATTACAAAGGAGATACAACAGAAGATGTCATTCATACCCAAGTAGCTGAAGTGTCAAAATTAGAATTCAGAGTATAAATGGCAAATAAAATGAATAGAATGGAAGAAAAAAATGAAAATAGAAATCCAAATAGTTCTTCAAAAGTTATCTCAAGAAATTAATGAATTCAAAGAAAAAAATCACCAAAGATATGAACATAATGAGAAAAGAGATAGCAGAACTTAAGGAAATGAAAAATATATTTGAGAAGCTTTGAAATACAGTAGAATCTCTCAGTAATAGGGTTGAGCAGGCAGAAAAAAGGATCTCTAAAATTGAGAACAAGAATTTTGGATGATCACAACCATTCAAAGAAACAGAAAAATGGAAAGCAAAACAAATCATTCCCTGAGAGAGTTGTGGGATCTATCTAAAAGATCAAACATTAGACTTATAAGAATACACAAAGGAGTAGAAGACTGAAACTGGACCGACACCTTTCACCATTAACTAAGTTAGACTCTCACTGGATTAAAGATTTAAACTTAAGACATGAAACCATAAAAATACTAGAAGAAAGTGCAG
>NW_003852667.1:239477-240757 GCF_000181295.1 Otolemur garnettii | reverse complement strand
TGTTTACGACAAAGATCCTGTTCTTTATTTTATTGTGGTAGCTGTTACATGTATATACTTAGCAAAATTCATCAATCTATGCTTTAAAAATGGGTGAATTACATTATATGTAACTATTTCCACAAAAAACAAAAAGTGGAAAAAATAATACATCTTCTAATATGTAGGTACTTGGGCATGTCTACATTGGAATAATTTATGTTCTTATTATATATGTACATAATTTATAATAAACTTATATTTACCTATAAAAAAAAAGAATACACAAAGGAGAAGAGGATGGTCCTAAAGGCACAGATGCTCTACTCCAAGATATTATGGCAGAGCATTTTCCAACCATTGCAAGGGACACAGATATTCAGGTAGTAGACAGTTTCAGAACCACAGAAAGATACAATCCAAATAAAGCACCTCCTCTACACATTGTATTTAACTTTACCAAACTTAATATGAAGGAGAAAATCCTGCAAGCAGCCAGACATAAGAAAAGCATTACCAAGAAAGGGAGAAATATTACAACTGCAGATCGTTCAGCCAAAACTTTTAATGCCAGAAGAGAATGGTCATTGACCTTTGATCTTCTAAAACAGAACAGTTTTCATCCCCAAATACTGTATCCAACTAAAATGAGTTTCATTTGTGATGGAGTAATCCAATATTTCACTGACATACACTTTTTTTTTTTTTTTTTGCAGTTTTTGGCAGGGCCTGGGTTTGTACCTGCCACCCACCTCCAGTATATGGGGCCGGCACCCTACTCCTTTCAGCCACAGGCACCTCCCTGACATACATATTGAGGAAATTTGCCATAACTAAACCAGCTCTCCAGGATATTCTCAGGCCCATTTACCATAATGACACTCAAATAGTCTATCACCAAGGTAAACTCACCCAGAATTTATCAAATAAAACCTAACTTCCAGAATGGTGAAATAATTTAAAATATCCACTGGACCTTTGAAAAACATCACAGCCCAAACACTACCATACCCATCAATTCTCTCAATTAATATGAATGGCTTAAATTGTCCTCTAAAGAGGCACAACTTGACTGACTGGATGTGATAACTCAGATCAGGTATCTCTTGCCTATAAGAGACTTAACTTATCTCAAAGTACAACAAGATACTGCCAGACCAACCAGAATGACTAAAGTTAAACAGACTTGTCTATACTTGTCCATACTTGTCCATACCAAGTGTTGGGGAGGATGTGGATGAACTGCAAAACTGCAAACTCTCTTCTACATTGCTGATGGGAAGGTAAAATTTTACAGCCAC